>NW_020696242.1:444058-445918 GCF_002925995.2 Terrapene triunguis | reverse complement strand
CTTTGAGCAGGGGGTTGGACTAGATGACCTCCTGAGGTCCCTTCCAACCCTGATATTCTATGATTCTATGATTCTATGAACTCACTGATTTTCCCAGGCAAAGCAATGGGCTGGGGGCATGAGATGTACGGTTACATGGAAGCAGGATGCCGGGATTGCAGCATGGTTCAGCTGTGAGGAGGGAGTTTTGGAATCTAAAACCTGATCTTAAATCTCCACTGACCCAGAGCAGAGGCCGGACAGCTTAAAATCTGGCCTGTTTGAACCTGGGTCTACTTTTGTGGCTCTGGCCTGTCACTCTCCGAGAGCCACTGTCAAACTGTCCCGCCTCTGGGAATCAGAAATGATGCTTCCGAAGTCCCTGCTGTTGCTGTAGGATTTGTCCAGTATTTTCAGAGCTGAGATTTCTCTGCTTCCTGGATGCCTCCCTGTGCCGTAGGGCAGAGTGTGCTCCGCAGCTGCTGGGATGTCTGTGGGAATTATTGGAGGAAGTGGTTAAAGTGTGAGCAGGACTCTGTGCCTCGGGGAGCGGGGGAGGGTTGCCAGGAGGATTATCACTGTAATGATTTAACTCATTCCATGGTGTCCTTGGTTCAGCTCCATTTGCTTCTCAATCTTCATTGTCACTCCCTTTCACATTGTTTCATTCACAGATGTCTCAAGTTTTGTGGGCACCCACGGACCTCAGTGAGAGATGTACTGACTAGGATGATGCCAGCAAGACAGGGCTGCGGGGGAGCCTGGCCTGGATTGGGGAGATGGCAGCTTCACCTCCTAGCGTTTAAATGTTCCACCCTCCCTGTCTCTTGCACTAGTGCGTGTGAGGGGCACGTGCTGGACGGCTGTGACTATCCTTCGGGGTGGGGAGGGCTGTGCTAGCAGCAAATATCCTGACTGTCGTTTAATAGCAGGGCATGTTCTGAACAGGGCTTATTTTAAATACATTTAGGAAACACCTGGAACAGCCAGTTTTATCAGCTGCGTCACCTTGTTACAGGGTCGTGAGTTAGCCTGTGCGCACCACTCCCTCCGGTGGAGAGACTCAGAGTGTCTCAGCTGCATGCCTTAAACCCAGCACTGGGAGGAACTGACAGCTCCTCTTGTAGCTCAGAGAGTTGGTGTTGCCTTTCCTCCCAAGCCAGGTGCTCTGTGCATCTCCCACTCCTCCTTCCCCCCAGGCCATGGGCTCTGTGTACCCCCAACTCTTCCTTCTCCCATAACTTACTGTGGAGGTCATTGCCAGGGGTGGCTGTTAATGTTGCTGCTGTGAACGGAGACACACACACACAGATGGAGAGCCACTATGGATCTCAGCAAAGCATGGACCATGACTTAAGCTAGGCCACATTACACCAGCAGATCCGCCCGTGGCTCTCCCCCTTCCCTGCCAGCATGAAGCAAACCCCCCAGTGATGTGGGAGCTGCAGGCCCCGCTGGCTTTGCTCCAGCTGTCCGAGCCCCAGGGAAGAAGAGGAGCGGGGGGGAGGGGGAGGGGTGCAGTGAAGAGGTGAAAGCCCCCCTCGGGGGAGCCCCTGAGAAGCTTGGAGGCCCTAGGGCTTGTGGAGCCCTGAGCAGGGAGCCCATCATGCTCCCCCCACTATGGCTGAGTCCCCCCAGCTCCCTGAGCCCTGACTGCACCCCCCCCATCCCCCGACTGGCTGGCTCCTGGCTCCCACGGCAACGTGCTGAACTGAACATGGGTCACTGCCCCTGTGCCCCCATCCCCTTCTCACCCCTCGCTGGCCCTGCCCAGCAGCAGCGTCTCTGGGGCTCAGGCTGTGCTGGGCCCAGCATTATCGACATGGGGCCACTCACCTGGGGGCTGGGGGGCTGTGGCAGCTGGAGGGGCCGTTGGGCTGT
>NW_020696242.1:420709-444048 GCF_002925995.2 Terrapene triunguis | reverse complement strand
GCTGTACCACTCACCTGAGGGGGTGGGCCAGAGGGGCTGTGGCAGTTAGAGGAGGTGTTGGGCCTTATTGCTTGTATGGTCCCCTAGAGGGGAAAGGACTCGTGTCCCATTCCCCTGTCCTCTGGTGTTGGTGTTGGGATCCACTAGGCATAGCTACCAGGTAACTCGGGAGAGCGGAAGGCCAAAGTGTCGATGAAACTCTTTTGCTTTGGGCCTATCTGAAACCCCCAGACTCCATCTTGTGAACTCTCATCTACTTCTGTGCTAACTGCTTACATGTTAAAGTAGAAATGTATTGGTCAGTGTTTCTAGCAGATGGCTGCAGTTTCACTCACACTAGCAGAAATAATAGAGATAAGGAGGGAACAGAGAGATAGTTAGTTTGCAGCTGTTTTCCCATATATCCCCAAGGTATTTAGTGCAAAGGGTCAAGGAATGTACCGTGTTCTCCCTTCAAAATGACAAATGTATCCGCAACAGATGTCTCTTGTATCCCCTTCCCCAAAATAATATGTATTCTGTGTAACCTGTTATCTATCGGTTAGTATAATGACGCAAAACGACGAAGGCTAAGTTGTTTACTACTGGCTATAAAAAGGGCCTATGTCGCCCATGTAAGGTGTGTCTCTTCTGGCATAAGTCGAGGAGCACCCTCTCAGCTGACTGACAAATAAAAAGGACCTGGTACCCGTCTTCTTGTCTCTCCGTGCCTCCTTGGTGTAATTAGGTAAGCTCCGGGGGGAAACGGGCCCTATTTGGCTAACATTGGCTGCATGTGCTCTTTCAGTGTGTGTCCCAGCTCTGTGCAGAGAGCAGAGAACCAGGCTCCGATGGAGCGACCCAATAAATCCACAGACTTGGCTCCTAGCGAAGGCACCTGGTCAGGTTTATTGCCGACGAAGCAGCGTGCTAATGCCTCGGATCAATGGTTACAGCTACACTGTCGCATGCTGGTCACAATGGACTGGCTCAGTTAGTGGTAGGACTTTCCACTATCCCCTAGGCCAAAGACACTCCCTCTGAGACACATCTTTATACACCTCTGCAAACAAGTTACCTATCATCCGTGATGTATTAGGGAGCCACTCATTGCTTTGTACCTGTAGGTGTGATCAAAACATCTCTATTCGTCATGCTGTCATCCTGACCTTAGCCTTAAGATGGGTCCTGTTATCTTGGGGGGATTTGTTTATCGGGGCGTTATGGTACCGCCCTTCTGAAATGTGCTTGTGTGAGTGCTTTGTGCCTAGCAACTCTTAGGAATTTGTGTTTTTGCAATATCAGCCCTAATCTTGCCAATTCTTGAGTCGGGCCTGCCTCTTGCTGATAACTTAACTTTGCTTAATATCAGCAAGGTTTTGATTACTTTATCCTAGGCCTCAGGCCTCACACCAGGCCTCTGACACATGGGCTTATGTTTCAGGCCCTCTTCCTACTACATCCCCCAGCCCCCGTACTAGCTAGTCCCCCCTGCCTGAGGTCGGGGGGCATAACCAGGCCTCTCCAGCTCACCGGCCAGGCACCCTCATCTCCCCCAGGAAATCAATATCAGGGGGTGGTGGGAATGTGTCTCTGTGTCATTCCTGCACCAACTGCCATCTCCTTTGCTGGCTGCTCACAGAGTGTCGCTCCTCGTATCAGTCTATTCTCCTATCTTCAGCAATGGCCAATGCCTACTGCTTTGAAGCAAGACATTTTATGTTCCTTCTACCCTCTCTCCTGTCACTCTGGATGGTCTCATTCTGCCGATAAATCTCCAATCCCTATTTTACAAATCCTTCTCAGAGCTTGTCCTCAGTGATATCTAGTGGCAGTGAGTCCCACAAGACAATTCTTTGGTGTGTATGTATAGAAACTTTTGATTGGTTTTAAATCTCTCCCCTTTCAGCCTCACTGAATGTCCCCTTTTTCTTGTAATATAAGGGTGGGTGAATCTACGTTCCCCATGCACTTCACACTTGGCCAGATGAGAAGCCTCCAATATAGGGGGACATGGAGTGCACTTGTACAGCCATATAGGAGGGAAACTTTTGTTTAATTCAGGGATTGGCAACCTTTGGCACGCGGCCTGTCCAGGGAAATCTGCTGGCGGGCTGGGCCGGTTTGTTTACCTGCAGTGTCCGCAGGTTTGGCCAATCGCAGGTTTAGTTCTTTAATGTTGTTTATTCATTCTTCCTGCATCTTGTCCTGAATTATTCTTCATAAGATATTATTCTTGACAACCAGCCAATCAAGCACACTCTTTGCTTTCTATTTTCCTCGGAGAGAGACAGGTGCAATGACTAGAAGGCAAGTAGTAGCCACTAGTAGAAAGGTTTCTTGCCTGGTCAGGTCATGTGTCAGATTAATAATTTTCGAGACCCATATTGATTCCATCCACCTCAGACATAAACATCAGAATGGTGACATTTTGCAACAGGTATGAGCCTGCAGTGAAAACATTCCCAGCAGCAATAATTGAATTCTTGTATCTATAGAGATGCCCTTTCAGTTTCATTTTTGCTCTCTCATATCATAATGGAGTGTCTTCATTGTATACACAAATATACTTCACCAAGTTGATAGACTTTGCTCATGTGCTATCTGGGAAGCTTGTTTATCTTTACACACACTGAATGGTCAAAGTTTCCTTCTCCAGACTTCCTGCCCAAACCGTCCGAATCAGCTGCCCCTCAGAAGCAGCGTACCAGTCTCCAGCACCATGAACACCCAGGCTGGAATGCAAGACAGCCTTGAGACTTACTTCGAAAGGAGTGTGGAAATTGAGATAACCAACGAATCACGGGATGTGACCCTCCATTCCCCCAGGTAAACACCGCCTGTGGCACCTGCCTCAGAGCACCCACGGGCTCTCTGAATACTATTTATCCTGCTTCTTCCAGATACTGAGTCCCCAAGTTCAGCATTGTCCCCAAAATATTCTTACCCCACTCCCTGTTCCCCCTATGCTCTCTAATTCATTAAAATCTCCATGGTTTGGAAATTTTGATGCAGAAATGAATGCAACAGCAGAAAGATTTTCAATGCAGGAAAGGTGGGAAATCAAAAGCTAAGGAGCCAGATTCAGTTTTCATTTACAAAGATGTAAATCTGGTGTCACTACAATGCACTCACTGGGCAGACTCTGGGGGAACAGATCAGAATCTGGCCCTGACCCAGTTGCAGACAGTGGGTGACTCTAGATTTACCCCAGGGTAACTGAGATCAGAGTTCAACCCTGACCCCGTTGCAGGTGGTGGGTGACTCCAGATTTAACACATGGAAATTGAGATGAGAATCTGACCCTGACCACATTGCAGCCAGTGGTTGACTCCAGATTTACCCCAGGGAAGCTGAGCTCAGAAGCTGAAATTCCCTGGCAGCGTTATTATCCAGCCAATTCTTACCCACAGCAAAGGGACTCAGAACAAGCAGTATCAGCTCATGAGCAGGGCAAAGGGCTAATAATAGTCCATGTGATTCTTTATTCACAAGGAGCAATTCAACACACTCCACTCTGTCTATATCTTTATGAAGCTGTAAACTCCATTTTACCAATGCATCCTTTTGCCTTCTCTATGGTCCCTTTCCCTCCATGTTGGGCTGAGATTCAAAGGCTGGTGGCAAATGATTAACACAACAGAGTTTCTAAAGAGAGTCTCTGAAACCTGACCTGTGAGGAAAAGTTAAAAAAAAGTGGGCATGTTTAGTGCTGAGAAAAGAAGACTACGGGGGACCTGATAACAGTCTGCAAATATGTTAAGAGCTGTTATAAAGAGGATGGTGATCAATTGTTCTCCATGTCTGTTTGAGGTAGGGCAAGAAGCAATCAGCTTAATGTGCAGCAAAGGAGGTTTGGGCTAGATATTAGGAAAATTTTCTAACGATAAGGGTAGTTAAGTTCTGGAATAGGCTTTCAATGGAAGTTGTGGAATCCCAGTCATTGGAGGTTTTTTAGAACAGGTTGCACAAACCCCCGTTAGGTATGGTCTAGCGCAAGGGACTGGACTTGATGACTTCCCAAGATCCCTTCCAGCCCCACATTTCTATGATTATATAAGAAGTGGAGCAGGTCATCACCTGACAAAGAGGGCAGAATTTATAAAAAGGGCATGGACAGCCAAAGGGGAAGAAGACAATCTAGGGAAGATGGCTCCATGAGGGTGAAGCAACCCAGAAGGTAGACATTTGGTGGGCAGGGTCCTAAAGCTGAGTGGCTAAGGTACTTGACAACAGCCCTTGGGGGTTTGAGACTTGCTTGATCTCCCCCTAAAAAGCCCCCCACCAATTCACCCAGCTGTGAAATAGGTCCCTGATCCATTGGGTTAGGGTGATCAAAGATGGTCAGATGTGATACTGGCTGCATCACTCCTTTGTGTTCCACTGGCTATGAAACTCATGTGCCGTAACTACATCAGCCTGATCAGCTAATGCCCCAGGGGCACTTTGACCCTGTCTGCCTCCCTGAGCCCAGATGGCATCAAGGGAAGGGTGATCTAGCCAGGGGCATTGTGGTCAGGAAGTTTATTGTGTTCTCTATGATCTGCACTCCCATGTGCTTTCCCTTTTAAGTATAAAAGAGCAATGGTAGAATCCTGTGTAAAGTGTCTGCGGGTACGTCTACACTGCAAGCAGCGAGTCTCAGAGTCCAGGTCACCAGACTTGGGCTCATGGAGCTTGCGCTATGGCTCTAAAAATAGATGTGTAGGCAGCACTTTGAACTTGTGGCTGGGGCTGGAGGTCTGAGACCCACCCTCCTACCAGGGCTTCAGAGCCTGAGCTCCAGACCAAGACAGAATGTTTACAAGGCTATTTTTAGCACCATAGCATGAGCCCTGCAAGCCCAAGTCTGTTGACCTGTGCTCTGCCTTTGGTGTTTGTCTGCAGCTAGACACACCCTCAGTGTATTCTCTGCTTTACAATTACTGCCTGCCTCCTGAGAGAATTAGACTGTCACCAGAAGGCTCTCACTTCTAAGTGGAGTTCTGGGAGATGGTGTGCTAAGCAACAGGGGCGTCTGAAGGGTCAGCACTGAGACCTAGGGCTAGACACGTGGACAGTTCTCAGGAGGGGGTGCTAGATAGAGGGACTACACCCCAGGTGTGTGCCTAGGGACCCCAAGACTAGACCAGTGT
Organism: Terrapene triunguis; assembly: GCF_002925995.2. Taxonomy (NCBI): domain Eukaryota; kingdom Metazoa; phylum Chordata; order Testudines; family Emydidae; genus Terrapene; species Terrapene triunguis. Next base: position 438,934 of record NW_020696242.1, on the reverse strand, counting down.
CTGGACTCCTTTCAGGCTCCAGAGGCTTAAAACACCCAATATCCAGGGGCCAGGATTCCCCTCTCAGCTGTCTAGTGAGTGGCTGAGTGGGGACACTCAGTTTGGATCTGTGACACCAGTAACACCGGGTTTAAGCAGGCTCATCTCCATTAGAGTCAACAGATTTTCATTTGGTTGCCTCAGTCCTAAAATATTTGCAAATGCAGCGCCCAAACCTCTTCTAACCCCTCCCTGTTTGTTTCCCACCACCTCCGTGCTGTCCCCAAGTAGCTAGCACTGCACCGTGGAAGTCAGACTATGCGCATCTCAATCCCTCTCTTCCCACAGGAGTTACTGCTTCAGCGGCCACAGCCTCCTACCTCCTTCCCCCCGAATCCCGCCAGGATCCAAGGAGAGCTGTCTGTTCACAAAGGGACGGTACAGCTTTCGTGGGAGCGTGGGGCTGCTGGTGTACAACTCAGACGCCTTCACCCTTGCCATCATGTTCTCCAACCCCTTTGACTACAACCTCTACTGTGTTGAGTTTGGCCTCGAGATCTGCCCAGACAAAGAGCACCTTGGTGACATGGAGGAAGTCTATGCAAGGATGTACAATTATATGCCTGCCAACAGCTGCACAACATTCAAGAAAGCCAAGCTGGGCCAATGCCAGGAAGCGCTTGTGGTCACCGCAGGGAATATCCGTGTCATGGCCACCATGTCCAATGCTGCCAAAGCAGTCATTAAAGTGCTTGTGGAGGAAAAAGGGAACCCACCTCCCTACTCAAAGAACCCGATTTACTACAAGACACACTCCTAGAGTAAGGGCTGCTGCTACCACTGACATCCAGCCTAAGACATGAAATGACTCCGCATGGGCCTGATCTACAGGAAGAAATAACCCACTACTGTGTAGACACTAGCTAGTGCAGGAACCTGCCTTGGGACCGAACTGGCCCCCACTTATCATAGTGCTTGGAAAGAGCATAGACACTGCAAGTGGTGTCTAAGGCCAGAAGGGACCATTGTGATCAGTTAGTCATATATCCTGTATAATACAGTTCAGAAAACTCCCCCCAGATAATTCCTCTCGAACTAGAGCATCTCTAATAAAATAAATAATGTCTCAAAGACAATCTTGTGACCCTGGCTTTGAATTGGCTCCATGTTGTTCACATTGTGTTAGCCGCAGGTGAGAAAGTGAATTCATAACAGGCATAAATAATGTCTGATTCTTTCCTCATCTATTGCCCTTTTAGAATGGTGTAAACCGATTGCAGGCAGTAGGTGACTCTGAATTGTCCCCTGGGAACTGAGATCAGAATCTGGCCCTGACCCCATTTCAGGCAGTGGGTGACTCCAGATTTACCCCGAGGGAACTGAGATCTGAATATGGCCCAGTACGGAATCAATAACATTTTCATTCTAGGTTCCATTTATTTCAGACTAAGGAAAAAATAACAAAGAATAAATATAAAATCCCGTGTGAGAACTGGATCAAAGTGACTCTATGTAACATGCTCCCTCTTGAGCTACCCACTCTATGGGCTGGAGATGTCTCCCAGCAGTGCTCTGCAGCAGCCAGATGCCTAAAGAAGCAGGACACACAAAAGAGAATGACAATGTCTTCTTCCAGTTACACAGCAAGATGCATTACAGAAATTCATTAGAATGTAAAAACCTGCAAGCAATGAAGGGAGCTCGCCAGTTACAAGAAGAAACAAGCTCCTGTGGCTTTGTAGAGTAGCATGGCTAGAGTTCCAGAGAGATGTGTCTTGAGAGCAGAATATAGAGTAGGGGTGGGCAAACTTTTTGGCCTGAGGGTCACATTGGGGTTGCAAAACTGTATGGAGGGCTGGGTAGGGAAGGCTATGCCTCCCCAAACAGCCTGGCCCCTGCCCCCTATCCGACCCCTCCCACTTCCCACCCCCTGACTGCCCCCCTCAGAACCCTCCACCCATCCAACCCCCCTGCTCCTTGTTTCCTGACCACCCCCTCCCGGAACCCTCTCCCCTATCCAACCCCCCCTGCTCCATGTCCCCTGACTGCCCCGACCCCTATCCACACCCCCACCCCCTGACGGGCCCCCTGGGACTCCCACGTCTATCCAACCTCCCTTGTTCCCCGTCCCCTGACCGCCCTCCCCCAGAACCTCCGCCCCATCCAACGGCCCTCCGACAGGCCCCCCGGGACTCCCACACCTATCCAACTGCCCCCTGCTCCCCATCCCCTGACTGCCCCCCGGAACCTCCGGCCCCGGCCCCCTTACCATGCCGCTCAGAACAGCATGTCTGGCAGCTGCGCCGCCCGGCTGGAGCCAGACACGCTGCTGCGCTGTCCTGCAGGAGCGCACAGCCCCGCCGCTCAGAGTGCTGCCCGCACGGCGGCATGGTTGCGGGGGAGGAGGGACAGCAGGGGAGGGGCCGGGAGCTAGCTTCCCCAGCAGGGAGCTCAAGGGCCGGGCAGGATGGTCCCATGGGCTGGATGTGGCCCGCGGGCCGTAGTTTGCCCACCTCTGGTATACAGTATTATGGAGGAGCAGTAGCAACTTCCATCGTTTTATTTAAGATCCTGTTTTCAAAATGCTATAAAATCTCTAAGCACATTCTTATTGTTTTTAAAACTGTGGTGTTAGTTTAGGGTCCAGATTAGAGTTTGGGGTACAAATGTGGGGTTATTTGGGCAAAGGGTTTCTGAGACACAGCCCCTCAAAACAGCATTATTTTAAAATTTGCTGGTTCTTATCATTTCCTCCTCCTCAGAGCTAGGGAAAATACTACAGGCTGTATCCCCATAAAGCTCATATCACTGTACAGCCCCTCAGCTGTCCCAGTGTCTGGCACTGAGATCCAATTAAAAACCTAATTATTCAAAAGTTATTAGACCTTCATTCTGGTTCCATAAGGTAGCCCACACATTGATCCAAGCCATAAATACTAGCACACATGCAGATCGAGCAAAATTTCTGTATCAATGCAAAATTTCAAAGTGCTCTACAATTGACAAGAAGAGTCAGACCGTCTTGAAAGTTAGCATGCCAAAGCAGCTGCTGGAGTAGATCTTGTGGTGCTAATTTGGGGTCCTTTCATCTACAGGTTCCCAAGAAACATCTCCCCCCAAATGACCTTTTAATTTCCAAGGTGTTCAAAAATCAACATGCATAGGGCAATTGTCTTGACAACAGGTATGCCACAGCAAGGCCTGGAGTGGGGTTTGTGGTTCAAATTTGGGGACACTTGGTTGACGGTTTTTTGAGATACAGCCCCTTCCCACATGAGCTGCTTTTAAATTTTTCAGATTCCCATAATTATTTTTTATAGAGTGGTTCTGAGCCTCATTTAGTGATGAGGATGATTTAGTTGGGGATTGGTCCTGCTTTGAGCAGGTGGTTGGACTAGATGACCTCCTGAGGTCCCTTCCAACCCTGATATTCTATGATTCTCATGAAACTGCTATCATCACTGGACAGTTCTGAGCTCTGCTATTCAAAGGGGCCAAGGTCTGGTTCAGAAACCCAATCCTTCAAGAGTTATTGCACTACAAATACTTTATCACCTCGGCTTTCCGACTGTTCACACCGGTGCGAGCTGTGGTTTCCTCAGAGACTCCTTGGTGAGTGATCGACTGAAGTACCACAATCAGGACCTCAGGGCAACTGGCATGGGCCCTTGAGCCCAAAGCACATGAGTGTGAATCCTCTTCACAGGAGATTTGCATACCGTGAACTTTATTGCTCCCAGCCTGCCTGTTTCTTGGTCCCTGCCCCAGATAATTTCCCCTCCATCCCTGTTCTTGGTTCATTTTAAATGAGTCACTTTTTATTGCAGTTACTCTGCTCTGCCCCATTTGGTTTATACACTAAGAGATAAAGGCCCCTACGGGACTGGCCCTCCCTTGGTGTGATGGTGCAGGAATGGTCACACAGTATGTGGCACTGTGCAGCGGTAGGAGATCATGCAACAAAAGACCTTGCTATAACATTTAGGCCAGAGAAGATGGACTTCTGGCTACTGTGGCTCCCTAGCTCTGAATTCACCAAGGGGGGTTGTAAATTCTCAGCCTCAGCGCTGCGCTGACACCTGTTTTATTCTAATATATACCCCAGACTTTGCCCTAAGTAAAGGTGAACAGATAACAAGCATGCCCTGCCCTATACAGCTGCTGGAGAATGTCCTGAGGCACCAGCCTGCAGCTTGTGTCTGCCTCTTGTTTTACTTCCATTGTAAACTCTTTTGGGGGCAGGGACTAGTTCTTTGTTCTATGTTTGTACAGCACCTAGCACAGTGGGGCCCTGGCCTCTGGTTGCTTCAGAAACAGAAATAAATAAATAACCCCTTAGACAATCTTTGCATGCGGTAAAACCACTCCTATGTGCAAGGACTGCACGGCCACAGCCCCTGTCTGGGGGGCACACAGCCCCACACCCTTTTCTGCAGGAATGCCAGGGCAGCAGCCACACCCTCCTGGTCCTGAATCACAAAGACAGCATGTGCCTAGAGACAGCAGGCACTTGACACTCCAGAGAGGGCCGTGTGAGGAGAGATTTCACCTTTTCTGGGTGGGTTTTTCCTCCTTATTATGTTGTACCTGAGCCTATGTGAGTATTACTGTTTTGCACAAATACTGTGTGTGCCTCAGTTTCCCTGTGTATTGCACCAATGCCTAAGTGATGGGAATAGGGGTGTGTGACTTTTGCTGAGATCCTCAGGGGCAGGTGAGGCGTCTCCAGGTGCCTGCACTTATGCGATGGCCGATACCCTTTATAACCTGAGACCCAGGAGGGGGATGTGACCAGGTGACACTTTGCCCAGGAAGCGAGACAAAGACTGGGAGGAGGGGCAACTGGCATGTCGGAGGTCGGGTCGGGAAGCTGGGCAGTCTGCTGTTGGGGTCTCGGAGAGGGAGGAGTCCAGGATGTCCAGCCCAGGGTCCGCTCAGGATGGACTTTGCCTAAAGTCACTGATTTCTGTGTTAATAAGCTCTGTTCTATGCTGTGTTCCTGTCGACTAATAAGCCTTCTGTTTTACACACTGGCTAAGAGTAACGGCTGACTGTGGAGTTGGGGTACAGGGCTCTCTGGCTTCCTCTGGGGTCCCGTACAGGTGGACCCACCAAGGGGAAGTGTACAGTGTGAACAGGGATGCTGAATGCTCTGAGGTCAGACCAGGAAGGCTATAGCCAAAGAGGCTCCTTGCCCTGGACAGGGTTCCCTGAGGGGAGTCACGCTACTCAGATTCCTGTCTGGCTTCATATAGAGCAGTTCCAGAGCATCAGACCTGTGACTTCATCACACCAGGAAAGCTGGGCTGTCATGAGGGGGAATGCACACTGCACCCTTACAAAAGAAAATGCAATACCTGCCATGGCATATGCTTAGCTAGTGCCATTTAGCCTGTCCTGTGCTGTGCAGCCCCAGCGTAGAATCTATCTATCTAGTCTGTCGGTCATCATGCAATTATATCAGTAGAGAGGGGTGCAGCTACTCCGGTATGGAAGGGGACTCATCTATACAGCTAAAAGGCACCTTTATACAGGTATAACTGCAGCTACTCTAGGGCTTGTACGTGTTTAAGTATTTCAGTAAGAAATAGACCTGGATGGAAAATCTTCAGCAGAACCATTTTCCGTCTGCTGAGTAGAAACGCTTGGTGAAGTTGTGTAATTTTTGTCAAAATTTCCTTTCTGAGAAAAAAACATAGGAAAAAAAGTCCCAACAATGTTAAAACATCCGATATAGACCTTTCTGGAATGAAACATTTCAATGTTTTGTTTTGAAATGACTTTTTGTTTTAATTTTTTTAATTCAGCATAATGATCATCATCATTCCTAGCTCTTAACATCCTAAAATCTCACAGCACCTTATAAAGGAGGTCAGTATTATATTACAGAACATAATACAAAAATTTTAAAAGGCAAAATCAAAACATTTTGGTATATCCAAAACAATTTTTTCCATGCAGATTTGTGAAATGTATGGGTTTCGTTCTTAATTTGAATGAAGACAAAAGTCAAAATCTCAAAATGCTTTGGGAAATAGAATTTCCATCCTCCACATAGCTCTAAAGAGAAATCACTGCTGTCTGGCATAGCTACGCCAGTACAACCTGCATATTGGGAACAGCATGTAGGGAACAGCCCCAAGAACAAAGTTACTTCTATTCTGCTGACTTCTCCCACATTTCGCTGTTAGCAATGAAGGAAAGACCCAGTCAGGAGCTGTGAGATGAGTTGCTGTCTTTCTTCTGTGGAGAACAACTTTAGTTTGTGTGAATTAAAATGACTTGAGTCTACATGATGAAATTCTTTAAGTGTACTAACTGTCCAGTTAATACATAGTCTATAATCCCCTTTGAAAGTGGATTAAAATAATTGCTGATTGAGTTAGTATAGACTAATGTTTATGTGGGTGCATCTCTACCTCTCAGTAGTTTGGCAGTCCTCTAAATGCTATCCCACATTGCTTTGCATGATGTCAGGACTAGTCTGTCTATTCACCTGTATCCCTTCCACTGCTCTGGGATCATCTTGACTGGATGTCACCTTCCTTTACCCCTTACTTTATACATTGCTATGGCAGCACTATTCCACGCCTCATGCAGCCACCTGGAGTGTGCAGAGGTCAGGGGTCTCCTAGCTCTCTGGAGAGAGCCGAAGGCACAGTAACACTTGCCAAGAATCAACGCAATAAAGAGGTTCATGAAGCCATCTGTAAGGAGGTGGCAGAGAAGGGTCACAGTCGGGATGCTATGCAGCACCAAAACAAAAAGCAAGAAGTTCAAAAGTGCTTATAAGGAAGTTCAGGACAAAAACAGGACCTCTGGCGGTGCTCCTGATGACTGTCTAATATTCTGAGCTATAGTCCACAAAAATTATCAGCATTGGCACCCAGGCAAATCCCAAAAGGATGTAGCCTCTTTGTAGAACTACACAAAAATAAGGAGGTTAGTTAAATAGAAATTAAAAGGTACAGCACCAAAAGTAAAATCCCTGCAAGCTGCATGGAAATTTTTTAAAGGCCATAATAGAGGTTCAACTTAAATGTATACCCCAAATTAAAAAACATAGTAAGAGAACCAAAAAAAGAGCCACTGTGGCTGAACAACAAAGCAAAAGAAGCAGTGAGAGGAAAAATACATCCTTTAAAAAGTGGAAGTTAAATCCTAATGAGGAAAATAGAAAGGAGCACAAACTCTGGCAAATGAAGTGTAAAAATATAATTAGGAAGGCCAAAAAAGAATTTGAAGAACAGCTAGCCAAAGACTCAAAAAGTAACAGCAATTTTTTTTTAAGTACATCAGAAGCAGGAAGCCTGCTAAACAACCAGTGGAGTCACTAGATGATCGAGATGATAAAGGAGCACTCAAGGATGATAAGGACATTGCAGAGAAACTAAATGAATTCTTTGCATCAGTCTTCATGGTTGAGGATGTGAGGGAGATTCCCAAACCCGAGACATTCTTTTTAGGTGACAAATCTGAGGAACTGTCCCAGATTGAGGTGTCATTAGAGGAGGTTTTGGAACAAATTGATAAACTAAACAGTAATAAGTAACCAGGACCAGATGGTATTCACCCAAGAGTTCTGAAGGAACTCAAATGTGAAAATGCAGGACTACTAACATATCATTAAAATCAACTTCTGTATCAAGTGACTGGAGGATAGCTAATGTGACGCCAATTTATAAAAACGGCTCCAGAGGAGACCCCCGGCAAATACAGGCTGGTAAGCCTGACTTCAGTACCAGGCAAACTGGTTGAAACTATAGTAAAGAACAAAATTGTCAGACACAAAGATGAACATAATTTGTTGGAAAATAGTCAACATGGTTTTTGTAAAGGGAAATCATGTCTCACCAATCTCCTAGAATTCTTTGAGGGAGTCAACAAGCAGGTGGACAAGGGGATCCAGTGGATGTAGTGTATTTAGATTTTCAGAAAGCCTTTGACAAGGTCCTTCACCAAAGGCTCTTAAGCAAAGTAAGCATTCATGGGATAAGAGGGAAGGTTCTCTCATGGATTGGTAACACGTTAAAAGGTAGGAAACAAAGGGTAGGAATAAATGGTCAGTTTTCAGAATGGAGAGAGGTAAATAGTGATGTCCCCCAGAGGTCTGTTTTAGGACCAGTCTTATTCAACATATTCATAAATGATCTGGAAAAAGAAGTAAAACAGTTAGGTGGCAAAATTTGCAGATGATACAAAATTACTAAAGATAGTTCAGTCCCAGGCAGACTGCGAAGAACTACAAAAGGATCTCTCAAAACTGGATGACTGGGCAACAAAATGACATATGAAATTTAATGTTGATAAATGCAAAGTAATGAATATTGGAAAACATAATCCAAACTATACATATAAAATGATGGGGTCTAAATTAGCTGTTACCACTCAAGAAAGAGATCTTGGAGTCATTGTGGATAGTTCTCTGAAAACATCCACATAATGTGCAGCGGCAATCAAAAAAGCAAACAGAATGTTGGGAATCATTAAGAAAGTGATAGATAATAAGACTGAAAATATTATATTGCATCTATATAAATCCATGGTACGCCCACATCTTGAATACTGTGTGCAGATGTGGTCACCTCATCTCAGAAAAGATATATTGGACTTAGTTCAGAAAAGGGCAACAAACATGATTAGGGGTATGGAACAGCTTCCATATGAGGAGAGATTAATAAGACTGGGACTTTTCAGCTTGGAAAAGTGACAACTAAGGGGGGTATGATAGAGGTCTATAAAATCATGACTGGTGTGGAGAAAGTAAATAAGGAAGTGTTATTTATTCCTTCTCATAACACAAGAACTAGGGGTCACCAAATGAAATTAATAGGCAGCAGGTTTAAAACAAACAAAAGGAAGTACTTTTTCACACAACGCAGAGTCAACCTGTGGAACTCCTTGCCAGAGGATGTTGTGAAGGCCAAGACTATAACAGCGTTCAAAAAAGAACTAGATAAATTCAGGGAGGATAGGTCCATCAATGGGGATTAGCCAGGATGGGCAGGAATAGTGTCCCTAGCCTCTGACTGCCAGAATCTGGGAATGGGCAACAGGGGATGGATCACTTGATAATTACCTGTTCTGTTCATTCCCTCTGGGGCACCTGGCATTGGCCAGTGTTGGAAGACAGGATACTGGGCTAGGTGGACCTTTGGTCTGACCCAGTATGGCTGTTCTTGTGTTAGAATCATAGAATATCAGGGTTGGAAGGGACCTCAGGAGGTCATCTAGTCCAACTCCCTGCTCAAAGCAGGACCAATTCTCAACTAAATCATCCCAGCCAGGGCTTTGTCAAGCCTGACCTTAAAAACCTCTAAGGAAGGAGATTCCACCACCTCCCTAGGTAACCCATTCCAGTGCTTCACCACCCTCCTAGTGAAAACGTTTTTCCTAATATCCAACCTAAACCTCCCCCACTGCAACTTGAGACCATTACTCCTTGTTCTGTCATCTGGTACCACTGAGAACAGTCTAGATCCATCCTCTTTGGAACCCCGTTTCAGGTAGTTGAAAGCAGTTATCAAATCCCCCCTCATTCTTCTCTAAATAATCTTCAGACTAAATAATCCCAGGTCCCTCAGCCTCTCCTCATAAATCATGTGCTCCAGCCCCCTAATCATTTTTGTTGCCCTCCGCTGGACTCTTTCCAATTTTTCCACATCCTTCTTGTAGTGTGGGGCCCAAAACTGGACACAGTACTCCAGATGAGGCCTCACCAATGTCGAATAGAGGGGAATGATCACGTCCCTCGATCTGCTGGCAATGCCCCTACTTATACAGCCCAAAATGCCGTTAGCCTTCTTGGCAACAAGGGCACTCTGTTGACTCATATCCAGCTTCTCGTCCACTGTAACCCCTAGGTCCTTTTCTGCAGAACTGTTTCCTAGCCATTCAGTCCCTAGTCTATAACTGTGAATGGGATTCTTCCGTCCTAAGTGCAGGACTCTGCACTTGTCCTTGTTGAACCTCATCAGGTTTCTTTTGGTCCAATCCTCTAATTTGTCTAGGTCCCCCTGTATCCTATCCCTACCCTCCAGCGTATCTACCACTCCTCCCAGTTTAGTGTCATCTGCAAACTTGCTGAAAGTGCAGTCCATGCCATCCTCCAGATCATTAATGAAGATATTGAACAAAACCGGCCACAGGACCGACCCTTGGGGCACTCCGCTTGAAACCGGCTGCCAACTAGACATGGAGCCATTGATAACTACCCGTTGAGCCCGATGATCTAGCTAGCTTTCTTTCCACCTTATAGTCCATTCATCCAGCCCATACTTCTTTAACTTGCTGGCAAGAATACTGTGGGAGACCGTATCAAAAGCTTTGCTAAAGTCAAGGAATAACACATTCACTGCTTTCCCCTCATCCACAGACCCAGTTATCTCCTCATAGAAGACAATTAGGTTAGTCAGGCATGACTTGCCCTTGGTGAATCCATGCTGACTGTTCCTGATCACTTTCCTCTCCTCTAAGTGCTTCAGAATTGATTCCTTGAGGACCTGCTTCATGATTTTTCCAGGGACTGAGGTGAGGCTGACTGGCCTGTAGTTCTCCAGATCCTCCTTCTTCCCTTTTGTAAAGATGGGCACTACATTAGCCTTTTTCCAGTCATCCGGGACCTCCCCCGATAGCCATGAGTTTTCAAAGATAATGGCCAATGGCTTCGCAATCACATCCACCAACTCCTTTAGCACCCTTGGATGCAGCGCATCCGGCCCCATGGACTTGTGCTCATCCAGTTTTTCTAAATAGTCCCAAATCACTTCTTTCTCCACAGAGGGCGGGTCACCTTCTCCCCATACTGTGCAGCAGTCTGGGAGCTGACCTTGTTTGTGAAGACAGAGGCAAAAAAATCATTGAGTACATTAGCTTTTTCCACATCCTCTGTCACTAGGTTGCCTCCCTCATTCAGTGAGGGGCCCACACTTTCCTTAATGCTAACATACCTGAAGAAACCCTTCTTGTTACTCTTAACGTCTCTTGCTAGCTGCAACTCCAAGTGTGATTTGGCCTTCCTGATTTCACTCCTGCATGCCTGAGCAATATTTTTATACTCCTGCCTGGTCATTTGTCCAATCTTCCACATCTTGTAAGCTTCTTTTTTGCGTTTAAGATCAGCAAGGATTTCACTGTTAAGCCAAGCTGGTCGCCTGCCATATTTACTGTTCTTTCTACACATCGGGATGTTTTTTTCCTGCAACCTCAATAAGGATTCTTTAAAATACAGCCAGCTCTCCTGGACTCCTTTCCCCCTCATGTTATTCTCCCAGGGGATCCTGTCCATCAGTTCCCTGAGGGAGTCAAAGTCTGCTTTTCTGAAGTCCAGGGTCCGTATTCTGCTGCTCTCCTTTCTTCCTTGTGTCAGGATCCTGAACTCAACCATCTCATGGTCACTGCCTCCCAGGTTCCCATCCACTTTTGCTTCCCCTACTAATTCTTCCCCGTTTGTGAGCAGCAGGTCTAGAAGAGCTCTGCCCCTAGTTGGTTCCTCCAGCACTTGCACCAGGAAATTGTCCCCTACACTTTCCAAAAACTTTCTGGATTGTCTGTGCACCACTGTATTGCTCTCCCAGCAGATATCAGGGTGATTAAAGTCTCCCATGAGAACCAGGGCCTGCGATCTAGTAACTTCTGCAAGTGTTCTTAGATTTAGCGCCACAAGGATCAATCTCTAGCTAAGTCCTTAATATGGTTTAGTCGATGTGCATCATAGCCAATCTTATCACTCCACTGAAACTTCTGGCGATCACCTGATTTCCGGCTGTGTAGCAGCATTCCTTGGTAAACACGTTTCATAATTCATTGGTCTTCCATCCTAATATTACGTCCATACTAAGAGAGACACCAAAACTGAAACAGTGCTGAGGGAGGCAATTGGTGAGTTCAGCTCTGAATAACTTCATGGCTGATCTTTGCCTGCTGCTTAACCTGGAGCAGCTGGCGAAGACGATGAGAAACAAACATGTTAATCCATAACCATTAGTGCCCAAAACCTCAGTGTGAAATAGCCCCCTGCCTAGACAAGGCCTGAGTGTGTTTTTGTGTGTGTGTGTGTGTGTGTGTGTGTGTGTGTGTCTGGTGTATGTGTTTTCTCTGCAGGCACGTGAATGCCCAGCTAGCACTGTAAATACAAACCAGATGTTCTATAGCAGTTTCCCATTAGAGACGGTGGAACATTTTCATCCCTTCATTTTACGTTTCTTCCCACATCTGACAGTCCATTTCTCTGCAGCGGTTTTGTTCTATTTGGAGCTAGGTTTGAAATGGAAACTGGAATTAAGTCCAGCAGCACATGCTGGACCAGGGTTTCACTTATATCTGTGCCATGCTTTTCATTTCACTGGGGCTTTGTGGGAGGAACTGAGAGCAGAAGTAGACCCATCACATTTACTGCAATGCATGGGGAAGAAACGAGCATTTCTGAGATGGCTCCCTTCCCCTTCTGCAGGTGAGCTGGACCCCAGTGGTAAAGAGGAGGGATAGACAATTCAGACATGGGGGTGAACTGCCAGAGCAGGGAGCCAGGGGTGGGTGCTCTGCAGGGGGAACATGTCTGGGGTGAATCACACCTTAGACGTGCAGACTTCATTGCTGGAGATACTGACAGGGGGCAAAGGCAGGGCAGTTAGTGCATCTGCTCTTCCAAACTCAGTCACCCCTGCTACCCTGGTCTCTTTATTTTCACCTGGGTCACAGAACCATAGAATTGTAGGACTGGAAGGGACCTCGAGAGGTCATCTAGTCCAGTCCCCTGCACTCAAGGCAGGACAAAGTATTATCTAGACCAGGGGTTCTCAACCTTTTTCTTGCTAAGGCCGCCCTCAACATGCTATAAAAATGCCAGGGCCTGGCAGGGGTGGGGGAACACGGGGCTACAGGCCGGGGGGCGACCCTTGGGCATAGGCATAGTTGTACTTATATTTTGGGAGGGCAAGGGCTGGTGGAGCTCGAGCCAGCCTCGCACAGCAGGATCCAGGGAGGGAGCACCACCTCCACCCCCTGACTCACTCAGGAGGCCACCCAGCCTGTCTGGGCTGTGTGGGGACACAACCAAAAAATCAACAAGGAGTCTGGTGGCACCTTAAAGACTAGCAGATTTATTTGGGCCTGGACCCAAATAAACTGGACCTCTACATAGAGTGCTTCCGCAGATGTGCACAGGCTGAAATTGTGAACAAACAGCATCACTTGCTCCATAACCTCAGCTGCACAGAATGCAATGCCATCCACAGCCTCAGCAACAACTCTGACATTATAAATCTGTTAGTCTTTAAGGTGCCACCAGAGTCCTTGTTGTTTTTGTGGATACAGACTAACATGGCTACCCCCTGATACTTGAAACCAAAAAATATAACTCAAAGTGGGGACTCAGTTCGAAAAGTTTGAAAACCTCTCAGGGTGCAGGGAGGGGGTAGCTAGAGGCTGTGTGCTGGCAGGGGGTAGCTCAGAGTGCAGGTAGGTGGTAGCTAGGGGCTGTGTGTAGGCAGGGGGTAACTCAGGGTACAGGCAGGGGGTATCTAGGGGCTGTGTATGGGCGGGGAGAGGGCTTTCAGTGTGGCTCCTGGCTCCAGCCCCCCATTGCTCCTGGCTTGGGGGTGGGGGGATGTTTGCTGGGTTCAGCCCCACATCGCTCCCAGCTTGGAGGCGGGGGCACCGGCTTTAAGTCCTGTGCCGCTCCCCCATGGGGCCGCGGTCCCTGGTTGAGAACCACTAATCTAGACCATCCCTGACAGGTGTTTGTCCAACCTGCCCTTAAAAATCTCCAATGATGGAGATTCCACAACCTCCCTAGGCAATTTATTCCAGTGCTTAACCACCGTGACAGTTAAGCCCATTTTCTTCTTGTCCTATCCTCAGAGGTTAAGGAGAACAATTTACCTTCTTCCTCTTTATAACAACCTTTTATGTACTTGAAAACTGTTATCATGTCCCCTCTCAGTCTTCTCTTCTCCAGACTAAAAAAACCCAGTTTTTTCAATCTTCCCTCATAGGTCATGTTTTCTAGACCTGAATCATTTTTGTTACTCTTCTCTGGACTTTCTCAAATTTCTCCATCTCATCTTTCCTGAAATGTGGCGCCCAGAACTGGACACAATACTCCAGTTGAGGCCTAATCAGCAAGGAGTAGAGTGGAAGAATTACTCCTCATGTCTTGCTTATGTAACCCTTCTGTGAGGTGGGGCCAGCAACAACAAGGGCTGGGTTCAGTATCTAGGGGTTCCTTTTCAACAGTACAACACAAAACTGGCTCGAGCCCCAACCCAGTGACTTGGGACAATTACACACCACCCCTGGGTTCCTCTAAGAAGCAATACTTCCCCTCTGCAAGCACAGAGTGTAGCAAAATCTTTTAATAAAAGGAGGGAATTAACTCAACATTAATTTGGGAAAACATCACAACTAGAGTTCATAAATACAAACCATGAGCAAAAGACCCATCCCCAAATAAGTTGGGCTGTGTTCTTTTCGCCACAGGATCTTAAGTCCAGCAACCCAAAAGTCCCTTTAACGTGCCCGTCATTTCTCTGTACCCCACTCACAGTTGCTGTCCTTGGCCAGTGCAGTCCCAGAGTTCAGAGGTCCATCCTCAGAGTTCACGTCCCACCCTGTGTGGAAGGTGGCGGGGGGTAGAGGGAAGGAGGCTGCACTCGCTCGGGCACTCGCTCATTGCCCCAACGGCTGATTGCCACGCCTCTGCGGGGCTCTGCTTTGGCCCTCTCCACGAGCTTCTCTGCTGGCCACTTGCCACGTCTCTCCGCCAGCTGCTCTGCTGGCTGTGCCCCACCACCAGCCACCCTGCTGGCTGCTTGTCACACCTCTCCACCAGCTGCCCTGATGGACACTTGCCACGACTCTCCACCAGCCACCCGGATGGCCATGCCTCTCCACCAGCCACCCTGCTGGCTGCTTGCTGCGCCTCTCCACCAGCTGCCCAGATGGCCACTTGCAATGCCTCTCTGCCAGCCACCCTGCTGGCTCCACCTCTCCACCAGCTGCCCTGCTGGCTCCACCTCTCCACCAGCTGCCTGCTCGCCAAGATGTCTTAATATAAGAACATAAGAATGGCCCTACTGGGTCAGACCAAAAGTCCATTTAGTCCAGTATCCTGTCTTCCGACAGTGGCCAGTGCCAGGTGCCCCAGAGGCAATGAACAGAACAGGTAATCATCAAGTGATCCACCCCCTGTCGCTCATTCCCAGCTTCTGGCAAACAGAGGCTAGGGACACCATTCCTGCCCATCCTCGCTAATCGCCATTGATGGACCTATCCTCCATGAATTTATCTAGTTCTTTTTTGAACCCTGTTATGGTCTTGGCCTTCACATCTTCTGGCAAGGAGTTCAACACATTGACTATGCGTTGTGTGAAGAAATACTTCCTTTTATTTGTTTTAAAGCTGCTGCCTATTAATTTCATTTGGTGACCCCTAGTTCTTGTGCTATGAGAAGTAGTAAACAACACTTCCTTATCTACTTTCTCTACACCAGTCACGATTTTATAGACCTCAATCATATCTCCCCTTAGCCGTCTCTTTTCCAAGCTGAAGAGTCCCAGTCTTATTAATCTCTCCTCATACAGAAGCTGTTCCATACCCCTAAACATTTTTGTTGCCCTTTTCTGAACCTTGTCCAATTCCAGTATATCTTTTTTGAGATGGGGTGACCACATCTGCACACAGTATTCAAGATGTGGGCATACCATGGATTTATATAGCGGCAACATGATATTTTCTGTCCTATTATCTATCCCTTTTTTAATTATTCCTAGCATTCTGTTTGCTTTTTTGACTGCTCGCTGCACATTGAGTGGATGTTTTCAGAGAAGTATCCACAATGACTCCAAGATCTCTTTCTTGATTGGTAACAGCTAATTTAGACCCCATCATTTTATATGGCCTGGTCTACACTACGAGTTTAATTCGAATTTAGCAGCGTTAAATCAAATTAACCCTGCACCCGTCCACACAACGAAGCCATTTATTTCGAAATAAAGGGCTCTTAAAATCGATTTCTGTACTCCTCCCCGACGAGGGGAGTAGCGCCAAAATCGATATTGCCATTTCGAATTAGGGTTAGTGTGGCCGCAATTCGACGGTATTGGCCTCCTGGAGCTATCCCACAGTGCACCATTGTGACTGCTCTGGACAGCAATCTGAACTCGGATGCACTGGCCAGGTAGACAGGAAAAGTCCCACGAACTTTTGAATTTCATTTCCTGTTTGCCCAGCATGGAGAGCACAGGTGACCACAGAGAGCTCATCAGCACAGGTAACCATGCAGTCCGAGAATCGAAAAAGAGCACCAGCATGGACCGTACAGGAGGTACTGGATCTGATCGCTGTATGGGGAGAGGATTCAGTGCTAGCAGAACTACGTTCCAAAAGACGAAATGCCAAAACTTTTGAAAAAAATCTCCAAGGGCATGATGGAGAGAGGCCACAATAGGGACTCATATCAGTGCCGCGTGAAAGTTAAGGAGCTCAGACAAGCCTATCAAAAAACAAAGGAGGCAAACGGTCACTCCGGGTCAGAGCCGCAGACATGCCGCTTCTATGCTGAGTTGCATGCAATTCTAGGGGGGGCCGCCACCACTACCCCACCTCTGACAGTGGATTCTGAGGTGGGGGTAATCTCAGCCAGGCCTGAGGATTCTGCGGATGGGGAAGACGAGGAGGAGGAGGACGACGACGAGCTTGCGGAGAGCACACAGCACTCCATTCTTCCCAACAGCCAGGATCTTTTTCCCAGCCTGACTGAAGCTTGCGGAGAGCACACAGCACTCCGTTCTCCCCAACAGCCAGGATCTTTTCCCCAGCCTGAGTGAAGTACCCTCCCAACCCCCAGACAATGAGGCCATGGAAGGGACCTCTGGTGAGTGTACCTTTGTAAATATAAAACATGGTTTAAAAGCAAGCGTTTTTTAATGATTAATTTGCCCTGAAGACTTGGGATGCATTTGCAGCCAGTACAGCTACTGGAAAAGTCTGTTAACATGTATGGGGATGGAGCGAAAATCCTCCAGGGACATCTCCATGAAGCTCTCCTGGAGGTACTCCAAAAGTCTTTCCAGAAGATTTCTGGGCAGTGCAGCCTTATTCCGTCCTCCATGGTAGGACACTTGGCCACGCCATGCTAGTAGCAAGTAAGCTGGTATCATTGCATGACAAAGCCTGGTAGTGTATGGTCCCTGTGTTTGCTGGCATTCAAGCAACATCCGTTCTTTATCTCGCTCTGTTATCCTCAGGAGAGTGATATCGCTCATGGTAACCTGGTTGAAATATGGGAATTTAATTAAGGGGACATTCATAGATGGCCGTTCCTACTGGACTGTTTGCCTCTGGCTGAAAAGAAATCCTTCCCTGCAGTTAGCCAAGCGGGGGGAGGGGGGAGGGGAGGAGGGGAAATTGGCTCGGAGCTTTTCGCGTTTGGCTAGCAGGGATCGTCTCTGATACCAGCCATGCGGTGGTGGTGGGGGGGTAAAGCGATCATCCCAGAGACTTGGAAGGGCAGGGGGGTTAGTTTGGTTTCTGCTGCTGCACGTTAACAGGAAAACTGCAGCACTCAACGGGCTTTGCTTGGTATGTGGGAAAGGAGCCGAAAGACAATGGCTTACCATGGCCGCATGCAAGCCGAATTCTGTTGCCCGGACCTGCGTCTGTGCTCTCTAACACCAAAGCCGCAGGCACTCAATATTAAGATGCAAAATGTGACCTTGTACCGAAATCACATGTGCTATGTAATGTGAATAGTGTTGTTCACCGTGAAAGAGTATAAGCATTGTTCTGTAAAAAGTATCTTTACCTTTTTCCCCTCTCTCCCACAGCTGCAAATTTTTCAAGCCTCCCTCCTCCATCCCGAAGGTTATCTCAGAGAAGGTGTCGAAAAAAAAAGGACGAGAGACGAAATGTTCTCTGAAATCATGGAATCCACCCGCAATGAAAGAGATCATCTGAATGAGTGGAAGGACACGGTATCAAAGTACAGGAAAGAGGCCAGTGAACATGAGGCCATGAGGGACGCTCGAGATGAGAGGAGGGACGCCCGAGATGAGAGGTGGCAGGCTGCAATGCTGGGGCTGCTGCATGATCAAACAGACATGCTCTGGCGTCTGGTGGAGCTTCAGGAATGGCAGCAGGATAACAGAGTGCCGCTGCAGCTGCTGTATAACCTCCCTCCACCCTCACCATGTTCCATAGCCTCCTCACCCAGACGTGTAAGAACGCGGGGGGGGGGGGGAGGCTCCG
>NW_020696242.1:417248-420609 GCF_002925995.2 Terrapene triunguis | reverse complement strand
GAACGCGGGGGGGGGGGGGAGGCTCCGTGCGCCCTCCCACTCCATCCCAGTGGACAGCCCAACCAAAAGGCTGTCATTATATTGAACTTTTTTAGTGGCCTTTTCCTTCCCTCCTATCCTCCTCCCAAACCACACCTGGGCTACCTTGTCAGTTCTCTCCCTATGTTTATAATCAATTAATAAAGAATACATGATTTTTAAACAATAGTGACTTTATTTCCTTTGAAAGCAAGCTGTGCTTGAGGGGGGGAGGGTGGTTTGCTTACAGGGAATGAGGCAATCAAGGGGGTGGGTTTTCAACAAACAGAACTTTCACACCGTAGCCTGGCCAGTCATGAAACTGTTTTTCAAAGCTTCTCTGATGTGCAGCACTTCCTGGTGTGATCTTCTAATCGCCCTGGTGTCTGGCTGCGCGTAATCAGCGGCCAGGTGATTTGCCTCAGCCTCCCACCCCGCCATGAAGGTCTCTTTCTTACTCTCACAGAGATTGTGGAGCACACAGCAAGCAGCAATAACAATGGGAATATTGGTTTGGCTGAGGTCTGAGCGAGTCAGTAACGTGCGCCAGCAACCTTTTAAATGTCCAAATGCACATTCTACCACCATTCTGCACTTGCTCAGCCTGTAGTTGAACAGCTCCTGACTACTGTCCAGGCTGCCAGTGTATGGCTTCATGAGCCATGGCATTAAGGGGTAGGCTGGGTCCCCAAGGATAACTATAGGCATTTCAACATCCCCAATGGTTATTTTCTGGTCTGGGAAGTAAATCCCTTGCTGCAGCCATTTAAACAGATTAGTGTTCCTGAAGATGCAAGCGTCATGGACCCTTCCCGGCCATCCCACGTTGATGTTGGTGAAACGTCCCTTGTGATCCACCAGTGCTTGCAGCACCATTGAAAAGTACCCCTTGCGGTTTATGTACTGGCTACCCTGGTGCTCTGGTGCCAAGATAGGGATATGGGTTCCATCTATCGCCCCACCACAGTTAGGGAATCCCATTGCAGCAAAGCCATCCACTATGACCTGCACATTTCCCAGAGTCACTATCTTTGGTAGCAGCAGCTCAGTGATTGCTTTGGCTACTTGCATCACAGCAGCCCCCACAGTAGATTTGCCCACTCCAAATTGATTCCTGACTGACCGGTAGCTGTCTGGCATTGCAAGCTTCCACAGGGCTATCGCCACTCGCTTCTCAACTGTGATGGCTGCTCTCATCTTGGTATTCTGGCGCTTCAGGGCAGGGGAAAGCAAGTCACAAAGTTCCATGAAAGTGCCCTTACACATGCAAAAGTTTCACAGCCACTGGGAATCGTCCCACACCTGCAACACTATGCGGTCCCACCAGTCTGTGCTTGTTTCCCGGGCCCAGAATCGGCGTTCCACGGCTATAACCTGCCCCATTAACAGCATGATCTCCAAAGTGCCGGGGCCCGTGGTTTGATAGAATTCCATGTCCATGTCCTCATCACTCTGGTCGCTGCGCTGCCATAGCCTGCTCCTCCTCGCCTGGTTTTGCAGGTTCTGGTTCAGCATAAACTGCACGATAACGCGCGAGGTGTTTACAATGTTCATGACTGCTGTCTTGAGCTGAGTGAGCTCCATGCTTGCTGTGGTATGGCGTCTGCACTGTTCACCCAGGAAAAAAGGTGCGAAACGGTTGTCTGCCATTGCTTTCCCGGCGGGAGGGGGAGGATGTACCCAGAACCACCCGCGACAATGTTTTTGGCCCCATCAGGCATTGGGATCTCAATCCAGAATTCCAATGGGCAGAGGAGACTGCAGGAGCTATGGGATAGCTATGGGATAGCTATCCATAGTGCAACGCTCCGGAAGTCGACACTAGCCTCGGTACATGGACGCACACCGCCGAATTACTGTGCTTAGTGTGGCCGCATACACTCAACTTTATACAATCGGTTGCAAAAAATCGAATTCTGTAAATTCGGATTAATCCCGTAGTGTAGACATACCCTACGTATAGTTGGGATTATGCTTTTCAATGAGCATTACTTTGCATTTATCAACATTAAAATTCATCTGGCATTTTGTTGCCCAGTAACCCAGTTTTGAGAGAGCTTTTTGTAGCTCTTCACAGTCTGCCTGGGTCTTAACTATCTTTAGTAATTTTGTATCATCTGTAAATTTTGCCACCTCACTGTTTACCCCTTTTTCCAGATCATTTTTGAATATGTTGAATAGGACTGGTCCCAGAACAGACCCCTGAGGGACATCACTATTTACCTCTCTCCATTCTGAAAACTGACCATTTATTCCTACCCTTTGTTTCCTACCTTTTAACTTGTTACCAATCCATGAGAGCACCTTCCCTCTTATCCTGTGGCAGCTTACTTTGCATAAGAGCCTTTGGTGAAGGACCTTGTCAAAGGTTTTTTGAAAATCTAAATACACTATATCCACTGGATCCCCTTGGTACACATGCTTGTTGATCCCCTCAAAGGCTTATAGTAGATTGGTGAGGCATGATTTCCCTTTACAAAAACCATGTGGACTCTTCCTCAAAAAATTATGTTCATCGATATGTCTGACAATATTGTTCTTTATTATAGTTTCAACCAGTTTGCCAGGTACTGAAGTCAGGCTTACAGGCCTGTAATTGCCGGGATCACCTCTGGAGCCCTTTTAAAAAATGGGCATCACATTAGCTATTCTCCAGTCATCTGGTACAGAAGCTGATTTAAATGATAGGTTACAGACTACAGTTAGTAGTTCTGCAATTTCACATTTGAGTTCCTTCAGAAGTCTTGGGTGAATACCATCGGGTCCTGGTGACTTATTGCTGTTTAATTTAGCAATTTGTTCCAAAACCTCCTCTAATGATACCTCATTCTGGGACAGTTCCTCAGATTTGTCACCTAAAAAGAATGGCTCAGGTTTGGGAATCTCCCTCAGATCCTCAGCCATGAAGACCGATGCAAAGAATTAATTTTGTTTCTCCGCAATGGCCTTATCCTCCTTGAGTGCTCCTTTAGCACCTTGATCGTCCAGTGGCCCCACTGGTTGTTTAGCAAGCTTCCTGCTTCTGATGTACTTAAAAAAATGTGCTATTACTTTTTGAGTCTTTGGCTAACTGTTCCTCAAATTCTTTTTTGGCCTTCCTAATTGTATTTTTACACTTCATTTCCCACTGTTTATGCTCCTTTCTATTTTCCCCACTAGAATTTAACTTCCAGTTTTTAAAGGATGCCTTTTTGCCTCTCACTGCTTCTTTTACTTTGTTGTTTAACCACGGTGGCTCTTTTTTGGTTTTGTTACTATGTTTTTTTAATTTGGGGTATACATTTAAGTTGAGCCTCTATTATGGTGTCTTAAAAAAGTTTCCACACAGCTTGTGGAGATTTCA
>NW_020696242.1:391167-392248 GCF_002925995.2 Terrapene triunguis | reverse complement strand
CTTTGAGCAGGGGGTTGGACTAGATGACCTCCTGAGGTCCCTTCCAATCCTGATATTCTATGATTCTATGATTGCAGGGCTGAGTGGTGCTCCTTCCCCACTCCCAGTGGGGGCTGGCCCAGGCCTCGCCGTGTCCCCTGAATGTTCCTCTGTGTTCCCCTAGGGGGGCATGCCCCACAGTTTGGGGACCACCGCTTTGGAGCCTAGGGCTGACTAGGGATGTGATTTTGCAAAGCGCCTATGAGATTTCGGAGCATGTGTTCCTTTGAGAGTCACCGGTATTTGTGCTCCTAAATTCCTAAGGTGCTTCCAGACCCCCCCAAACAGGCATTTTGTCTCTCACTGACCAACATGCTCACCCGAGGGCTCAGAAATACAGACTGACGCGCTATGCCTTACCCAACTTCACCAGAAGATAAGTCACTGGAAGCAGAACCAGGAAGCAAAGAGCTGTGAATACGCACACCAGTCCGAGTTCCAGTCCTGGGAAAAACAGATCAGAATGAAGCGCGGGGCTGGTTTTGTATTGGTTCCAACTGACATTTTCATTTTGGTTTTTGAAAAATCAAAACATTTTGAAATTTTGATTCTCCCTCTTTTCTCAGTTTTTTTGCCCCGGCTGCACTACAGTGAATGATGTTGAGCAGGGCCGGCTCTAGCTTTTTTGCCGCCCCAGTCAAAAAAAAAAAAAACAGGAAAGAGCGGCCGGACTGCCAAAGCAAAAAAACAAATCAAAAAACAAACGGCAGCTGCAGGGAGCGCGTGGAGGGCAGTCAAGGCGGCTTGCAGGGGGGTGAAGGGCAGCACCCGCCCACTCCCTCCGCCTGTGGGCAGCCAGGTGCTGCAGTCTGCTTGCAGCCGGGCGAGAGGGGCTCCTCCCTCCGGCCTTGGGGTGCCTCTCCCGGCCGGGCAGGCTCCAAGGGGGCCGACACAGGCAGCGCTGGCTGGGGTCTGCGACCTCCGCGTGGGGCCGGCATTGCAGCAGGGCTCGGCACAGTGCAAACGGCGCCGGGATCAGTGGGGCCCGCCCCTCCGCTGCCCGCCGGGCCACCGCAGAATCCTCCCTCCCTCTGGTGCCTGC
>NW_020696242.1:379100-391157 GCF_002925995.2 Terrapene triunguis | reverse complement strand
GAACCGTCCCTGCCACCGCTGCCCACCGGGCCGCCGCAGAACCCTCCC
This sequence comes from Terrapene triunguis, assembly GCF_002925995.2. Taxonomy (NCBI): domain Eukaryota; kingdom Metazoa; phylum Chordata; order Testudines; family Emydidae; genus Terrapene; species Terrapene triunguis. The sequence continues at coordinate 391,109 of NW_020696242.1, read as the reverse complement.
TCCTTCCAGTCCCCGGGGGCTGCAGGAGGTGCTGGCTCAGCTGCTCCTTTAAAGGCAGCTCGGCCGGGCCGGGCTCAGAGCGGCGCGGGAGGCGGAGGCCGGTGCAGGCAGCGGGGAGTGGCGCGTCCCGGGGAGCCCGGCGGCACGATGAGCAGCGGGGATCACTAGTTCCTGCCCCCTGGATCGGGGTCCGTGCCCCTTCAGGGCTGGGCTGGCCGCCCCAAGATTGGCCGGAATGCCGCCCCTTACAATGTGCCGCCTGAGGCACGTGCTTTCTCGTCTGGTGCCTGGAGCCGGCCCTGATGTTGAGGGCTTTTACTCTCCTTTTCCTTTTTTTGTGTGTTTTCATTTTTCCTTTTGCCGCCTGGTAATTTCCCCAAAGCCGGGGAAGCTTTGCAGAGCGACAGAGCGGAAAAAAGGAAAAACATGGGAACGAAACATCAAAAATTTTTACTTTGGAAAAAACAAAAAATTCAGTGCGACTGGTAATGAACATTCTGATACAAGTCAAAGGCAAAACGGGAATTTTAGCTTGTTTCATTTCAGAATTTCTCCCTTGACAATCGCAACATCGGGACTGAAACACTGCAAAGGAAAAATTTTTCATTCAAAAATTTCCACAGGAAAAAACCCTGTGTTTTGTTTTGTTTTTTGAACTCGTTAAGAGGTTAGTGCTGATGCACCGAAAGCGTGATAGCTCCGTGTCACTTCTTGTTATTACTAAAACAGCGCACGGATGAGATGGGCCGGGACAGAATGGGAGCTCCTAGCAAATGGCCCAGGGGCCTGGGCTAGTTCAAAGTCCCTCTAGTGCAGTGGAAACTAATGCACTGTGATAGAGGCCCCCAAAGGACCTCCAGGTGTTCTCCTGCAAGGTGAGGGCAGGAGTTGGCAAGAGATGAGGATCGCCAGGGGAAGCCAATGCTGAATGTGTCTCCAGATGATCCAGACAGATTTCTGCACCCATGTTCCCTGCCCAACACAGGTGGGTGCTGGGTACCTTGGCAAACTATGTTGCTGCTTGTCACAGCTCTAGCCAAGCGCCCCATTTTGGCCACTGCTGTGGGGGAACCAGGGTTGACTCCTCAGCCTCCCTCAGAGCTCAAATGCCCCCTCTGGCAGAGATCTACCCAGAGGTCTGAGCCCTGTGGCTTCCCTCTTCATCCCTCTTCATCGGCGCAGGTGGGCGATGCAGCGCAGGCGTCTGACACATTATTGTCACATGAGAAATACCAGATCTTTACACGAATCACAAACCCAACCCACATTGCCCTGCCTCAGTTTCCTCACTGCCCTGGAGCTGTGACAAAGAGAGATTTAATTTTCTGTAATGTTTTTATGACCCCATGTGTGCCTCAGTTTCCCCTCTAGTTTGCATGGCTACCAAGTGGGACAAAAAGGACTAAGTTTGCTCTCAGGACAGGCTAAGAGACAGGGGAGGGGTGTGTTGCTCAGCTGTCAGCACCTTAATGGGTCATTAAAAAGGACAGGCTGAGGCTGACACCGTACCAGTGGAAGGAGATTGACACCTAGCAACCAATGTCCCAGAGGGAGATGGATTTCCCCACTGAGCGAACATCCCAGCTCAAGAAGAAAGGACGGGGAAGGTGTGAGGTGGGGAGACGTGCTGGCTAATGCAATGAACCTGGGGGGTTCTTACCTGGAAACTGAAAGAGAGAGACAGAGCCTGAAAATGGGGTTCCCTACAGGTCGGCTGGGGCTCGGGGTCTGTGCTTTAGCCTTCCTTTCTGTGTGCTAACCTCCAAACTCCCTACACTGGGCACCAGCTGACCAAGAAACTTGACTGTTCTGATAACGCTGCTTGAGCGTGACTGCGAATGCTCCGTGAGGCACATTAATCCCCACAGAGGACACAAGTCTCTGACCGGGGGTCTGTCTTAGCTAGACGGGCTGGGCAGAGCTCATGAGGTGAAGTAGGAGGGCTGAAGCCCCAGAGGTTCAGTCTCGAGAGGCGGGGAGGCCACGTGGCCAAGCCTGAAGGATGCGTGAGACCCTTTGGGGGCCTGGCACATTGAAGGGTTTCCTCCAAAAGAGTGTTCCAAAGCCAGGCCTGAGCGTGAGCCTACAGGCGTAAAGTCTAAAAGGCAAATAAAAAGCACCCAAAATGGAATTGTGTAACAAATCTCCTGATTTTCAAGCTGATCTCATTGACTTGGGCGGGGGGGGGGGGGAGGGGCTGATTCATGAATTTTCAGCATCTGGAGCTGACCATACGGGGTTTGTAAGTGTCTGTGATAGATTTAGGGCATTGGGGGAGTTCAGCCTGAGGAGGGACAACAGGATCCTTAAGGATGATGGCAGCTCAGTGCTTTGCCCAGCTGCTGGGGGAAGGGGGAGCTGCCCAGCATTCTGCTTTAATCCACTAAATCACACCCCTCCCCTCGCTGGGGATAGAACCCAGGCTCCCAGCCCCCCCTGCTCTAGCCCCCGAGATCCCACTCCCCTCCCAGAGCTGGGGATAGAACCCAGGAGTCCTGGCTCCCTGCCCCAACTCCCTAGACCCCAGGCATCCTGCCTCCCAGGGAAATGCTACACCTAGTCTGCAAAGGGCTAAGCAGACACTTTACGGGACTTTATAAATCTTTGTGCAGCCGAATGGCACTCACCCCGAGCCAGCCCAGCAGGGCGAGCAGCGCTGTGTTCCCGGCCCCCCAGTCCCTGGGAACCATCTCCAGAGCCCTTTCTGTGAGCTGCGTGGCCCCCCAGTGAGGAGAGCTCAGTGGGAAAGGAGAAGTGAGCGACTGGTCTGAGGTTCATCCAGCCTGTGGGTTTCACTGTGCAGCTTGGTTTGCTGTGTGAGACGCCACAGGCCAGACCGCAGGCAGAGGAAGGGGCGAGAGGAGGTGACTGTGCAGAGCCCCGGGGGAGGGCTCTTCAATTTCACAGAGAGAGACAGACCGAGAGTCGAGGGCTAGAAGCTGCAACTAGCCAGATCCGCACTAGACAAAAGGTGCAAACGTTTAACAGGGAGGGGAGCTAAACAACAGAATGACTGGCCCAGTGATGTGGTGGATTCTCCATCCCTTGGGGTCCTTAAATCCAGCCCAGGTGTCTCTTCTTATAAGGTTTCCTCTAGCTCAGGTCAAACCAGGTCCTTTTTGGGTTTAAAACCTATGAATCCATGAACTCTGCCCTTGTTGCAGGACTGTGCTCACAAATCCCAACTTCTTTCCCTGATGGCTGCCGAGGTGGCCATGAAAATGCAACCTGAGTATAATCTCAATGCAACATTGTCTGCATGAGTCTGCAGAAAGCCCGAAACAATAGCTCTGAGTGGAGTGAACTGTCCCCTTTATCTCAATCAGGGGACATTGGACTCCTCAGTTCCCAGGTCACCGAATGTGGCATTTTTCCAAGGTGCCATGGAATTCGCCATTTTGCTGCAGCCAGGTACACGACAGGTCTTTTTTTATCCATCTCCCTGCTCTGTGAGGACCTGCCTACAGCTGCCTAGTGCCCTGCCCCTTTTCCCACCAAGGGAGTTCATTGGATTCCAGTGCATACTCCCTGTGCTGCTCCATGGAGCTCGGCATCTGGGATCGGGCAGCTAGAGCCAGGGCTGGTGTTAAACTTGCTGGGGCCCAGGGCAGAAACTAAGAGGTGGGCCCTCACCCTCTCTCCTGAAGCCAAAGCCCAAGCCCTGCCGCCCAGGGCTGAAGCCTGAGCCGCTTTGTGACGCTGCTCATCCCCCCTGAACATTCCTCCATGCCCCCCCCCCCTCAGTTTGAAAGCCTCTGCTTTAGTGTGATTTGTTTCCACTTGTAGAGATTAAATCACTATAATGCTCGCATTATATTTACCCATAGTGAGTCTGTAGATAGGATGTAACCTAGCTTTGCAGGGCCGCGTGGGGAGTGGGGCCCCTAACATTGGCTCTGGTCTGAGCGCTGCCGTTCACTGTAATTCTCATTTCTGTTGGGGTGTGTGTGAGGAGCCCCCATGTTTCCAGCGCCCCCGGGTTTGGGCTGGGGGGTTTCCATCCTGCTCTGGCAGGGCACCAGGAGCACAGGCTCCTGCGACATAGACAATGTCTCATCTCAGTGTGGTGGTTGGATTCTGCCTCAGCACTTTGCCTCAGCACTGAATACACTGAGTGCCTGACCAGATCGGAGAGCGCAGGAGAGGGGGAAGGGCATTCACAGTCACACGCTGATTTTCTGATCTAGGAAAACCGTCATTCAGGGGCTTGGCATAGCAACTCTAATGTTCTTTTAATGCCGTGTGTAGGTTTGTAATTTCCTAGGTGTTTGGGATTTTAAAGCAAACTGAAAACACAAATCCCAGGCTGTGGATCTGCACTGACCCCCGCATGGTCACTTCACCACCAAGGATGGAACTGATGTATCCACAGCAGAGCCCTCTGCCACTTGCATCTGGCAAAAACTGTGATGGGGATGGTCAGGCCTGGTGGTCGGAGCCGTAGCAGTCGGGCCTAGTGGTCAGAGCCAGGGGCTGAAGCCAGGATCAGGAGTCCAGAGCAGGGTTGGAGCAAGGCCGGAGTGAGAGCAAGGCTAGAGCAGGATTAGGAACAGGGTTGGAGCAGGCTAAGGCTTGGGGAGTCTGTTGTTATCCGGCAGGAGAGAGTTCCAAGCCCTGGAGTGATGTTGTCGGACTCAGCACATACCTGACCTGGGAGTCACCAGGACAATTCCTGGCTTGTGGATTGGCTGGCACCTAGCACAGGAGTGACCATCACCTTACGGTAGCTGGTAGCAGTAGCAGGCTGTTCTCCTCCGAGCGAAACAGCCACCAGAGGGACACAGCCCCACCCAGCAAGCTCCTCCTCTCACAGTCTCCTGTTCCCTCCTGTTCCCTTTTCTCCTCACACCTGGTCTGCACTATGGAAGCAACCAGTTGCTGACCATGGTGCTGGGTTAACTGTAAATGCGGCCCAGGGTAGGTCCAGCAGCATTGCAGGAACCGGGACACAAACCTGCTAGTAGAAACACGTCTTCATCTTCCTGCAGCTCACGGTCTCCCAGCCCCTGCCATCACATTCCCTGCTCCCTCGCTGACCCTCCGTCCCGCCTCTCCCATAGCCCTGCCTCTCCCTGCAAAGGCCCTGAACGTCAGGGAACTGCTAGGGACAAAGAGCACCAATAGATTTGTCTTGGACTAACGTTGCAGAGCACCTCTGGCTGAAGTCTACGATTCTGCCACCAACCATTAGCTGTCTCCGTGCCAAGCTGCAGGAGGGTTGTCACGCTGGGTGCTAACTGCAGAACCCACCTTGGAAGGATAGTTCCCTCAGGGTGCTGTCTTTATGGCCCAGCAGATGAAATGTCAGGAATGACTTGGGTCAGATTCGCAGCTACAGGAAATTTTAATGGTCTGGGAAACATTTTACTCTGCTTTGGATGATTGTTTGGGTTACTTGTTTAAATGTTTTCTGCTGCAAAAGGGAGCGCCCAGATCTCACTGAAATGGCCCCAGCAATCATTGTGCCTCAGGACTAGGATAACAGAGCTTGCCACAGCGCTCTGAACCTTATCTGGATATTTTGTGTTCAATATATGAGGCAAAAATACTTTAAGGAGTCGGATGATTCCCAAAAATCGTATGATGGATCTTTCAGCATAAAGTCAGTAACACAGGCACAAGCTGTTCCTAGTGCCATAAATCACACATTTGGGGACAGATCAGAGTTACAGACACTCTGAAATGTATTGGTAACCTAGGGAAAAACCTCTGGTTTTCTTCCTTCTCTGATATAAAAGCTTCATTAAGAATCAACATATTAGGTTACTTTCTCTGGAGCTGCAGAACTGAGAAGCAAATGCTGCCCTCTAGTGCCCATTATACAGCACAGCCTCCCCTCTCCCAGCTGTCACCCTCTGCTGCCCCCAGTGCCCATTACACAGTATAGCCGCCCCTTCCCCATCCCCACCCTCTGCTGCCCCAAGTGCCCATTATACAGCATAGCTGCCCCTTCCCCACCCCCACCCTCTCTGCTCCCCCCAGTGCCCATTATGCAGTATAGTCACCCCTTCCCCATCCCTCCCCCCAGTGTCCATTATACAGTGTAGCCGCCCCTTCCCTGCCCTCACTCTCTGCTCCCCTAGTGCCCATTATACAGTATAGCCGCCCCTTCCCCACCCCTCCCCATCTGCTACCCCAGTGCCCATTATACAGTATAGCTCCCTTCTTCCCAGGCCCCTGGCCCCAAGAGTGGGATGCTCACTGATAAATACGGTAGGTGCTCTTCAAACCCCGGCTGGAGCACCCCAGTTACCACAGCTCCACTCCAGGTCTGTTTAATAAGCTCTTAGTTTATTATTGCATGTAAACCCAAGAGTTTACTCAGTTACTGCTCATCTAGAGGTGACCTCTGTACCCTCTCAAACATGGGAAAGTCTCACTGCAGATCCCAGGGCAGACGTCCTTCTCAGAAGTTTCTGGCTCCTCTGTCCTCAGAACTTGGTCTCAATGCTGCCTTCCCAGTTGCCTGGCCCATACAGCCCCCCATGGGCTAGTCTCTGATGTCTTGAGCATCCATTCCTGGCACCTTCTGCCAGGCCTTAGGAAAACCCCACTTCTAGCCATCAACCTTCAGTTCCCTCTTCCCACTGTCCTCCCACGCCTGCTGGAACTGGCATGAACGTGCCATGTCGGCTCCTAGCAACCCAATGGGCCTTTCCAGAGTCCTCACATGTTAAATCACCATCTCGTGCCCCAAACCAGTTTTATTTCCCCCAGTCCCAGACCTCCAGTATAACATGAATTCACCACATTATTTGTCTGTAGGGAGCTACAGGTGCCTAGCAATAGCTCCTGCCCTGCCAGAGTGTCGAGTCCAGCAAAGCTCAGATTGTGAACCCCGGGAAAGGCACGCACCTCACCTCTGCTGCCTGGGACAACAGTCACTGGGAACCATGGGCCTGCACTCCGGCTGTGTTCCCTGAGCTAGCTGAATGGTGCAGGGGTTCGCCTGAGAAGCGTGGCAGGGCTGTGATGGGCTCTGAGGTGATTGGGGAGGGGTGGTGAGCGAAGGCCCAAGAAGTGTTTGTACTTGAGAGACCCAGTTTGCCCTGTGCAGCACTGTGTTGTTCAGGGTGTGCCAGTCACGGGGCTCAGGGGTGTTCTCAGCACAGGGACTGTCAGCAGGCAGGTGAGGGTGGGGGTTGGGTCGGGCCTGCTCTGTGGGTTTGCTGATGTGTGAGGGGAAAGTCGCGAATTAAATGGCATCGTGCGCGTACGGTAGGAGTGAGGGGCTGGGGAAAGGGGTGTAAATGTAGCAGAGGCGGAGTTCTTGGTGTGGAGCAGGCTCAGTCTGTGAGCGGAGGGCAGGTGCTACAGTGCGAAGGCAGAGCCTGGGCGTACGGGGCATTGATCAACGAGGGCAGAGTTAAGGTTGCGTGGGCCTGTCCCTTCCCTCGGTTTCCTGGTTTTAGGAAGCCTGAGTGTGAAATACCTGAACTCGGAATGTTCTGGTTTTCACACATGTGAGTTTGGCTGGTCTCAGCGTTCTGGGCGGGAGCAAGATACCCCAGGGAAGCCTCGACTCTGTGCTAATGAAACTGTCAGTGAGTGTGTGTTTGTTTGGGAGTGTGTGTGTGTGTGTGTGAGAGAGAGAGAGATAGATCAGGGCTTAAAGAATTTTCTCACATCCCTGTCCCCCTCGATCTGTGATGTTCATGACTCTCTGCATCTGGGTGTCTCTGCGGCCCCCGTGAGGATGAGAAAACGCTGTTTGAACCAAACCTGTGTCACTGCCAAGTTTCCCCAGGTCCACAGTGGACTTACGGAGGTAATTGCTCCTTGTGTGTCTCACCGTAATGCCTGGCACCAGGTGACGCTGTACAACGCTCCCAGGAGGCAGGTTGGGCAGAGAGATGGCAAAGCACTTTATTCACTGCACAGGAGCCAGCTCAGACCCAGCCTGCCAGAGACCCCTTGGGCCAGTATTTAAAGGGGCTCAGGCACCTAACTCTCATTGACATCCATGGGAGTTAGGCACTTCAATACCTTAAAAAATCTGCCCCCTTGTTCACCCTGCGTGTGCTCAGAGGCTCAGCTCAGACCCCAGCACATCCCCCCATAGCAGCATTACAGCGGGTCTCTGGCACAGCTACGCCCACGCAGGCATCCCCTCGCTGCTCCTCTTCCCAACCCCACTGTGAGGCCGGCACCAGAGAGATTTGGCTCAGCATCTGCGTCCTGGATATTCAGTAAATACAGGAGCCGTTTCGGGCCACGTTCTGAACTCATTTGGGACCCTGCATTTGCATTTCCCACGACCAGGCGTTCACGTCAGGCAGCTGCCTGTGCAAATGGCTTGTGGCCGCCTGTCCCTCTGCATGCACTGTCACCGAAGGGATTTTATGTGCAGGCCTCCAGGGTGGGAACTTTGGCCAGGAAGGTTCTGCCGTAACTATAACAACGGGCTGTGACGCGAAGCCCGGCCTCGGCCACACCCGGCTTCTGCTGCCCACGAAGTGTCTGAGCTTCCCCCGTGCCATCGACTGACCCAAACGCTGCTTCTCGCTGGCTGGTTAACAGGCTCCATCACCGTCTCCTTCCCGGGGCTCCGTTCAGGCTGGCAGTGAGTGTGGGGCTCATACAGGCTTGTGGGGCACTGAGAATGCTGTGGGGAAGTGACAGAAAATCCCAGTGACCATCTTGCATGCTGCTTCCCCCCACCCCCTCCCAGGGTGACAGCACTGAGTGCCCTAGGTTATCAGTCTGTCTCCTGTCCCCCCTATCTACAGGGAGAGCTGGGCAGTTGGGAAAGGGCAGTGGCTCAGCTCAAGGTGAGTGAGCCCTAGGGCTTGGCAGGGGAATGCCGGTGAGGGGACCCAGCACAGATCACGCCTGTCATAAACATACAGCTAAGGGTAGCATAAAATCCCTCTTTACCCTGTAAAGGGTTAATTCCTCTTTTACCTGTAAAGGGTTAAGAAGCTCAGGTAAACTAGCTGACACCTGACCAAAAGGACCAATAAGGGGACAAGATACTTTCAAATCTGGGGTGTGTGTGTGGAGGGGAAGGCTTTGTCTGTCTGTTCTGTGTGTTTGCCGGAGACAGATCAAGAAGGCAAGCAATCCAACTCAATTAGAATTAGTAAGTAATAAAAAGGGAATGCGTTAGCTTACTTTTATTTTGGGTTGTGATTTTCCTTGTCTAGAGGGAGGTGTATCCCTGGATTTGTAACGTTAAGGTTTTGTCTAGAGGGAGGTTTATCCCTGGTTTTGTAACTTTAAGGTTTTGCCGAGAGGGGAGATCCTCTATGTTCTTGAGTCTTTTGTTATTCTGTAAAGTACTTACCATTCCGATTTTACAGAGGTAATTCTTTTACCTTTTCTTTAATTAAAATTCTTCTTTTAAGAACCTGATTGATTTTTCATCATTTTAAGATCCAAGGGTTTGGGTTTGTGTTCACCTGTACCAATTTGTGAGGCTATTATTCTCAAGCCTCCCCAGGAAAGGGGTGTAGGGATTTGGGGGATTATTCTCAAGCCTGCCCAGGAAAAGGGGTGTAGGGGCTTGGGAGATATTTGGGGAAGGTAGGGCTCCAAGTAGCCCTCCCTAAATGTTTGTTTAAATCACTTGGTGGTGGCAGCGTTACTTAATCCAAGGAATAGGAGAGTTTTTAACCTAAGCGGGTAGAAATAAATTTAGGGGGTCTTCATGCAGGTCCCCATGCCTGTACCCTAAAGTTCAGAGTGGGAAGGGAACCCTGACAGTGCCCTTGGTATCAAGTGGGGGAGATGGAGGCTCTGAGGTGGCAGGGAGGTTGGGTCGGATCCTTTCCCCACTGACCAGTCCCTACACTGGCTTTGTGGGGAGAACAGCCCCCATCCCACGTGAGCCCATTCCCAGAGCGTCGCACTTACCATGAGCTATGGAGTCATCCGGGTGTCCTGCACTCGAGAGCCGCCCTGTCCCACCACTGCGTACGTCACTGCCACGTTCCTGTCTACCCTGGGCTGCTGGGACATCAATACAACACGGAGAGGGTGAGAGCCCTGGTGAGCTAGCTGGGAAACACCCCCACACAGACAGGCTGGCCGGGAATCCTGGGTTCATGTATTCCAAGGGCAGAAGGGACCATTGTGATCCCCTCATCTGACCCCCTGTATGACTCTGGCTGGAGACGTCCCCACAGTAACTCCTCGATCTGTTAGACGCATGTCCAATCCTGAGGTATAAATTGTCAGGGATGGATAATCCCCCACGGCCCCTGGGGAATGGTCCCAGTGGTTAATCGCTCTCCCTGTTAAACACTTATACCTTGTTTCCAGTCTGAATTAGTCTCCTGGGGAGCGCTAAGGCGGAAGCCCTGATCAGGGCCCTGGGATGAGGGGTGGGGGAGGAACGACCTCTCCTTAGAGCTGGGGCAGGGGAGCGCCGTGCTCAGGAGGGTGCTGGAGCCCAGGTCTTAACTTTAACCACGTTTTCCAGTCCTATTGGAATCAATGGGATGGCGCAGATGCTTGAAGTCCCCCATACAATTGAGGGCTCCCCTCAGCTGGGCCTTCTGGAGGTGACACAATCCATGGGTCAGTCAGGGAAAGTCCCACAGCTGAGCCAGACGTGATCACAGACAAACCTTCTCTTTTCTTCTATTGGATTTATGGGGCCAGAATCCCAGCTGGTGTAAATCACTGTTGCTCCATTGTGGTCACAGGAGTGAGGCCGATTTACACATGCTGGTGATTTGGTTCAATGGCTTGAATGGAGCTACAGCTGATTTACACCAACTGGGGATCTGGCCCATTGACACCAACAGAGTGAGACCAATTTACATCAGTGGGGGATCTGGCCCCATTGATTCCAGTGGCGCTACAGTGACATGAAACTGGCTGGAGATTTAAGTCCAGACTCTTAAATTCTTTCTTTCACCAAGGGCAAGTCATGCCTGACCAACCTGATTGCCTTCTATGATGAGTTAATTGGCTCTGGGGATATGGGGAAAGCAGTGAATGTGATCTATCTTGATTTTAGCAAAGCTTTTGATATGGTCCTGGGGCTGGTTTTGTTCAACATCTTCATTAATGATCTGGATGATGGGATGGATTGCACCCTCAGCAAGTTCACGCATGACATTAATCTCGCGGGAGAGGCAGATATGCTGGAGGGTAGAGATAGGGTCCAGAGTGTGCAAGACAAATTGGAGGATTGGGCCAAAAGAAATCTGATGAGGTTCAACAAGGACAGGTGCAGAGTCCTGCGCTTAGGACGGAAGAATCCCATGCACCACTACAGGCTGGGGATCGACTGGCTAAGCAGCAGTTCCAAAGAAAAGGACCTAGGGGTTACAGTGGATGAGAAGCTGGATATGAGTCAACAGTGCGTCCTTGTTGCCAAGAAGGCTAATGGCATATTGGGCTGTACTAGTAGGAGCATTGCCAGCAGATCAAGTGAAGTGATTATTCCCCTTTATTCGGCACTGGTGAGACCACATCTGGAGTACTGCATCCAGTTTATGGTCCCCACTACAGAAAGGATGTGGACAAATTGGAGAGAGTCCAGCAGAGGGCAACAGAAATAATTAGGGGGCTGGGGCACATGACTTATGAGGAGAGGCTGAGGGAACTGGGGTTATTTAGTCTGCAGCAGAAAAGAGTGAGGGGGGATTTGACAGCAGCCTTCAACTACCTGAAGGGGGGTTCCAAAGAGGATGGAGCTTGGCTGTTGTCAGTGGTAGCAGATGACAGAACAAGGAGCAATGGTCTCAAGTTGCAGTGGGCGAGGTCTAGGTTGGATATTAGGAAACACTATTTCACTAGGAGGGTGGTGAAGCACTGGAATGGATTATCTAGGGAGGTGGTGGAATCTCCTTCCTTAGAGGTTTCTAAGGCCCAGCTTGACAAAGCCCTGGCTGGGATGATTTAGTTGGAGTTGGTGGTGCTTTGAGCAGGGGGTTGGACTAGATTAGGGTTACCATACGTCCGTATTTTCCCGGACATGTCCGGCTTTTTGGTCCTCAAATCCCCGTCCGGGGGGAATTGCCAAAAAGCCGGACATGTCCGGGAAAATAGGGAGGG
>NW_020696242.1:276001-364100 GCF_002925995.2 Terrapene triunguis | reverse complement strand
CTAGAAAACCACCCAATGTTGGTATAAACACTGCCAGTGATGGAGAATCCACCACAACCCTTGTGAAATTGTTCCAGTGTAATTGGTGGAGCTGCAGATGCCAAGAAAGCAGACCCTGAACATACCTCTTAGGAGGGGCTCAGCACACCCTACAGGATTAGACCTAATTAAGTGACTCATTAGCTGTTCTCAGTCTCCCTGAAAGCCAAGCTAAACCCAGCCAGTTATGTCCATACTCACAGAGCAGGCAGAGGCCCAGTGGCAGGACCATTGGGAGAAGTGGTGAGAATCGCAGCAGCCCCTCAGGGATTAGGCAGCAGGGAAGGCCTGTCTCTCTCTGCTTCTCAGTGTCTCAGGGAGAGATGTCTCTGTGGCTGTCTGATCTGATCTCTCCCCTTCTGATCTGCAGGGAGAAGGGAACAGAGAAGCCACAGGCGCTCTCTGATCTGCCACGTGCTCCCCGAGGTTAGAGAGAAGAAAAGCCACAGCTCCTGTGAGAGACGGGGCCGTGTCTGCTACTGGCCTCATGACTGGGGGGATCTCGCTCCCCAGCGGGAGGGGGACGCTACTCTCCCAGCTGGTCTGTCATAGGCTTTATGCTGAACATTGTGGTTACTGTGATAACGTCCGTTCCAATGCTGCAAAGTCCCTCTAGCATCTGCTAGACAAGAATTGTCAAAAGCTGGAGACTAGGGTGGGTCTGCGCTGCTGAGAACTTCCACTGACGCCCATGGCCAAGCTCTCACTGGCAGCTGTCGGATCAGGCCCTTTCTTTGTAACTCATTGGAATCATTCAATGCGCTGATTGTCCCTTCACCTTCAGTAGAGCCTCACTCGGTGCAAGTAAAATTAATTCCTTAACGGTACGCTGCCCTCATAGGAGGGACACAAAGGGGGGGCACAAGCTAAAGGGGGGGCACGTGACCTCCCCACGTGGCATCTCTCCACCTTGCCCCCAGCCTGGGGCCCCCACATTCTACCCCATCCCTCCCCATGATCCATCCCATGTTACCTGGGGGGGCTCTGTCCTCCTCCCGCTGCGGGGAAAGAAGCAGAATCTGGGGCCACTGGGTGGCCCCATGCTGGCAGCTCCTCCGGTGCGGCTGTACCACCCCCAGCCCTGTCCTCAGGTGGGGCTGCTGTACAGACCCCGGACAGGACTCAGCTGCATGGAAAGGCTGGGGGCAGAACAGCCACGCTGGAGGAGCTGCCGGCTGTTCTGCTCCTCCTGTGTCTTTGTCTGTCGGGCTTGTCAGTTCTATGGCTGAGCTGCAGCAGGCCCAGGGTCACCTGGGTTGCCCAACTGAGGCTGCTTTTCTCTCTGGGATGAGGAGACGGCATTCTGTCTTGGCTGTGTCTAGCTAGGTGCCCTCACCGCTGTAGCATCTCAACTCCTGCCAATCATACCTGGATTTCACCCTCCTAACAGCCCTCAGAGGCAGGGGAGAATTATTCCCATTTCACCAGGCACAAGGAGATGAAGCCACTTGCCTCAGTTCCCTGAGTCAGTAGCTGATGGTAGCAGGAATTCTCCGCCATGACAGGGTGTCTGCAGAGAAGCTGTTTTAGCGGCACAGAACTGGGGAGAGCAGACTTGCGAGAGATGCTTCCACAGTAGTCATGGACAATACCCTTTGGTAACACAGAGTTCAGGTGCTAGCTCCTGCCCTGCCAGAGTGTCAAGTCCAGCAAAGCTCAGATTGTGAGCTTTAAAGGCAGCATTAAGGTTAACGCCCACGCACCTCACCTCTGCTCCCCGGGAGCCGGCGGCAGCCACTGGGAATCATCAGCCTGTATTCCAGCTGCATTCCCTGAGCTAGGTTCGGCTGTGTGAATGGTGGAGGGGTTTGTCTGAGAAGTGTGGCAGGGCTGTGATGGGCTCCGAGGCCATAGGGGAGGGGTGGTGAGCGAAGGCCCAAGGGGTGTTTGTACTTGAGAGACCCAGTTTGCCCTGTGCAGTGCTGCGTTGTGCAGGCTGCGTCAGTCACAGGGCTCGGGGGTGTTCTCAGCATGGGGACTGTCAGCAGGCAGGTGAGGGCGGGGCTGCTCTGTGGGTTTGCTGATGTGTGAGGGAAAGTCAAGCATTAAATGGCGTCGTGCACGTAGGAGCGAGGAGCTGGGGGAAGGGGGTAAATGTAGCAAAGGCAGAGTTCTTGGGGTGGAGCAGGATCAGTCTGTGAGTGGGGGGTGGGTGCATGTAGCTCCTGTTTGCTACAGTGCGAAGGCAGAGCCTGGGCCTACGGGCAGTGCTCAACGAGGGCAGAGTTAAGGTTGCGTGGCCCTGGCTCTTCCCTCGGTTTCCTGGTTTTAGGAAGCCTGAATGTGAAATACCTGAACTCGGAATGTTCTGGTTTTCAGACGTGTGAGTTTGGCTGGTCTCAGCGTTCTGGATGGGCGCAAGATACCCTGGGGCAGCCTCAACTCTGTGCTAATGAAACTGTTTGTCAGTGTGTGTGTGTGTGTGTGTGTGAGAGAAAGAGAGAGAGAGAGAGAGAGAGAGGGAGAGAGAGATCGATCAGGGCATAAATGATTTATTCTCACATCCCTGTCCCCCTTGATCTGTGATGTTCATGACTCTCTGCATCTGGGTGTCTCTGCAGCCCCTGTTGGGATGAGAAAATGCTGCTTGAACCGAACCTGTGTCACTGCGAAATTTCCCCAGGACCCCAGAGGACTCGGGGAGGCAATCATAGAATCATAGAATATCAGGGTTGGAAGGGACCTCAGGAGGTCATCTAGTCCAACCCCCTGCTCAAAGTGGGACCAATTCCCAACTAAATCATGGCCCCAGGTGACGCTTAGCGACGTTTGCAGGAGGCAGGTTGGGCAGAGAGACGGCAAAGCACTTTATTAGCTGCACAGGAGTCAGCTCAGACCCATCCTGCCAGACACCCCTTGGGCCAGGTGTTTAAAGGAACTCAGGCACCTAACTCTCACTGACATCCATGGGAGTTAGGCACTTCAATACCTACCCCTTGTCCACCCTGTGCGTGCTCAGAGGCTAGGGCTGGCCTGCAACATTTTGGCACCTGAGGCGGGGAGCTCAAATGACACCCCCATGCCTCCTCGCTTGGGCCAAAACTTTGAAAGGTCTCAATTCTGCCTTCTTCCTGTTCTACGCCTCTCATGGTACTGCTCTGCTACCTACCCCAATAAAGGAGAACTAACAACTTAAAATGCCTTGTTCAAAAATTTTAAGTAACACTTAACTTTCAAACGCCTGAACAGCAAATGTAACTTTTCTTGTCTGCATAGTAAACACTGGCATTTTTATCTGTTTGAATAATCAAAGTGGTGCTTTCTGTGCCTTCTTGGTTGCAAAAATTTGAACTGCTTCCTGCTGAAGGTCCACAGTCTGGGCCAGCTCATGCTCTGTTGAGATGGTTGCAAGGCCGACCAGCCTCTCCTGTGTCATTGTGGAGCGTAGATGTGTTTTTATTAACTTCAGCGTGGAGAAGCTGCGTTCTTCACTGGCAACTGTTACAGGAAGTGTTAGAAGTATGCGCAGAGCAACAAAAGCATTTGGAAACAGGGTGGTCATCTTATTTCTGCACATATATTCCAGAACAGCATTTGGAGTTGATCCTGCTGAAATGTGTCTTGAAAGGGATTTCAGTTCATCACCTAAATCACTCGCATCAATATCGCGCATGTCATCATGTGTCAACACTGTCTCTAGTGCCCTGCATTGCTGGTGTAGGTCTTCTTCAGGTATAGTGAGGAGTTTTGGAATATCATACAACATCCCAAAAATACTGCTGTGTTCCTTGAGCTGCATGAAACGTTCTTCAACTGACTGTATTGCACAATCTAGCACCCGGTTAAAGAATTCAACTTTGAATTGTTGTTTGGGGTCTCTTATGGGATTATCGTGTGCCTCATAAACAAAATGTCTTCTTCTTCTTCGGTGACTCTTGTATTCTTGAATGGGGGGGAAAATAGCTTCAGTGTGAAGTTCCTCTGCCAACTTCTGTGCACTCTTCAGAACGTTTTGAAATCCCTCATTTGACGGGTAAGACTGTAGGTATGACTTTGCTTTGTCCAGTTGTTCCATTGCTCCAGATAGATCAAGGTAAATACCTTGGAGTCTCTTGCTTACAACATCTATTTCAAACAGTATGTCATGCCACAACACTAAGCCACACAGAAATTTGAAGTTATGTATGTTTCTGGTGATTCCATTTCCCTCTGCCACTGTTCTCCCATGAACAGTTCCTGTCATAGCATTATCCTACATAATGGCAACTATGGCATCATCTATCTTCCCAATTTGGTGTTTGATAGGCTTTATCGCCTCCACTCGACTTTCCCATCATGTAGCACTCACTGTTTTCAGTGTCAGAAAGGGTGTTCCCAGACGTTGCTTCAAAATTTGCCATCGATGAGTTGATGCAGAGAAAAATAGATAGATGCTTCGAATTACATTAAAAAATTCAGCAGCCTCACTAGAAGCTGATGCTGCATCAATGACCACCAAGTTCAATGAATGAGAACTGCATGGGACAAAAAAAGCTCAAGGGTTTAACTCTCGGATCCGTGTCTGCACTGCTTTGTTCTTTCCTCTCATGTTGGCACCATTATCGTAGCCCTGACCTCTCATGTCAGCTATCGCAATTCCCGTATCTTCCAGATTTTTAAGAAGCACATTTGTCATACCAGCTCCTGTAGTATCATCAATGTCAATAAATTCTAGAAAACACTCTCTGACAGTCACCATTGCAGGGACATTTTCACTAGGTTCTGTTGTTGCTACAAAACGCACCATTAAAGTCATTTGTTCCATATGGCTGATGTCAGGTGTGCAGTCCAGAATAATATCTTGCTGACTTCAGATCTGTCACAATCTTCTGTTTGACTTTTGTTGCCACTAACTGTATGATTTCATTTTGAATTGTTTTTCCAAGGTGTGTGTACATTTCTTGGGTGGTGACTCTTTTTAGATGCTCCTGGAGTACAGCATCAAACTCCGCCATCAGCTCCACAATTTTAAGGAAGTTTCAATTGTTTGGCACATAGAGCTGATCTGAAGTGCCATACAGTGCTAGGTTTTGGGTAGCAAACATTCTCACAATGGCAATGAGCCTTTTCAGAACATTTTGCCAGTAAAGAGACTCTGATGCAATCTTCTCTTGATGCTGATCATCTATGGTGGCCTTTAACCATTGTCTCATCTCAAGCTCTTTCCACCTATGGAATGCTCTGTGGTGATTTGCTGCCTTCTCATGGCATGCTAGATTTCTAGCCAGATTTTTCCAGTCCTTTGTTCCTGTAGAACCCAATGTGGCTGGAACATTAGACTGGAAGAGTTGGCAACAAAAACAGTATGCAGCATTCTGGGTTTTTGAGTACATAAGCCATGGCCTCTCCACTTTGTCACCATTGGGGATTTCACGCCAGTAATGTGTTGGATGGAAACTTCTATTTTCATTGTCTTTGGGCAACATGAAATTTTTCACTTGCTGTGGCCCATGCAGTACAAGGAAGTCCCCCAGGCTACTGCTCAAGTGGGTCCACAGTCCTGGATCATCTAGACTTAAGGAACTAAATTCAGCAGCAGCTGTTTCTTGCGCCTCCACAACACTCTTCTCTGATCTATACTTGTCTTCAGGAATGTGCATGGTTACATTCATTTGAGATGGAGATATGGATGCTGCAGTAGCTGCCAGGTCACCTGCACTCTGACTAACTGGAAGATCAGGCATCTCCTCACCACTCACATCCTCAATGGGCCGGAAGGCTCACTGTGAACATTTGTGTCTATGTATCTCAGGAGAGCTCCTTCCTGCTTAGATAGAAAAGCTTCCTTTGCTTTCTTTCTTTTTCCAAATGCTGCCCCAGAGGGGCGTTTTCTTCTTTCACTTGACTGCTGTTCTGTGCCAGCTACAGTGGCTCTCAACACTCAGTTGAAGGGGACAAATAAGCAGGCTGATAGCAGGGCCTGAGTGAGGGAAGATATCAGTGTCTTAAGGGCCTAACTGGCTCCTACTACTTCAGTTGACTGCCTGTTCTCCTCAAGTGGGTTCAGGGAAGCAGCAGGAAACAGGAAGCTCCCTGAGAAGCTGGTGTGAATCAGTCCAGGCTCCTGGGGGTGCTAGAGAGGTTCATAAAAGGCTCCTCCTCTTCTCTCTCCCTGCAGCTCCTGCTGCTTTCTGTTATTCCCTCTCACCTTTTCTCCTGCCTGCCTGTTATGTCTCTTGTGCCCTCCTTCCTCCAGCACAGCACTCCACCATCTCTGTGCATCTAGAGCAGAGAGAATACACGTGCACCAGCAGCAGACACAATTTTCTACACTTTGGATCCTAGTGGCGCCCCACCCCCCAGTCTGGCACCTGAGGCAGCTGCCTCAGTTCACCTCACGGTAAGGCCAGCTCTGCCAGAGGCTCAACACAGACCCCAGCACATCCCCCCATAGCAGCATTACAGCGTGTCACTGGCACAGCTACCCATGCCTGCATCCCCGCGCTGCCCAGTGGCGCTATTTAGGGGCGGCAGAGGGAGCTCTTGCCCCCCTCCCAAGTTTCATCCTGGAGGTCTGCTCACAGCACATGCCCTAGCCCCAGATGAAGCTCTTAACTGGAACACCGCTCGAGTGTGATATGTGATGAGTTCTGTGCTGCTCTCAGCGTCTGCCCTTGGGGCAAGGAGCTTTTTTATAAACAGAGGCAGGGTGATTAAGATAACAAAAGGCTTGTCATTAAATTAATTTAATGATGGTTAGATGATCCTGAAAGCATTGCAAGTTAAAAGATAGAAAACAAAGGGTAGTAATAAATGGTCAATTTTCAGAATGGAGAGAGGTAAATAGCGGTGTCCCCCAGGGGACTGTACTGGGACCAGTCCTATTTAACATATTCATAAATGATGTGGAAAAAGGGGTGAACAGTGAGGTGGTAAAATTTGCAGATCATACAAAATTACTCAAGATAGTTAAGTCCAAAGCAGACTGTGAAAGGTTACAAAGGGATCGCACAAAACCAGGTGACTGGGCAACACAATGGCAGATGAAATTCAGTATTGATAAATGAAAAGTAATGCACATTGGCAGAATATAATCCCAATTATACATACAAAATGTTGAAGTCTAAATTATCTGTTACCCGTCAAGAAAGAGATTGTGGAGTCATTGTGGATAGTTCTCTGAAAACATCTGCTCAATGTGCAGCGACAGACAAAAAAGCGAACAAAATTTTGAAAATCATTAGAAAAGGGATAGATAGATAGACAGACAGACAGATAGATAGATAGAAAGATAGATAGATAATTGCTTCTATATAAATCCATCATATGCCCACATATTGAATACTGTGTGCAGATCTGGTCACCCCAGGTCAAAAAGGACATACTGGATTTGGAAAAGGTACAGAGAAGGGCAACAGAAATGATTAGGGGTATAGAACAGCTTCCATATGAGGTGAGATCAAAAAGACTTGGACTTTTCAGCTTGGAAAAGAGATGACTAAGGGGGGATATGATAGAGGTCTATAAAAATCATGAACGGTGTGGAAAAATTGAATAAGGAAGTGTTATTTACTTCTTTTCATAACACAAGGTCTAGGGATCACCCAATGAAATTAACAGGCAGCAGATTTAAATCAAACAAAAGAAAGTATTTCTTTACAGTCAACCTGTGGAACTCTTTGCCAGGTGATGTTGTGAAGGCCAAAACTATAACAGGGTTCAAAAAAGAACTAGATAAGTTCATGGAGGAAAGGTCCATCAATGACTATTAGCCAGGATGAGCAGTGATGGAACACCATGTTCTGCATGTCCCTAGCCTTTGCCTGCTAGAAACTGGGAATGGGCAACAGGGGATGAATCACTTGATGGTTACCTATTCTGTTCATTCCTCTGGGGCACCTGGCATTGGCCACTGTTGGAAAACAGGATACCGGGCTAGACGGACCAATGGTCTGACCCAGTATGGCCATTCTGATGTTCTTATATAGAACCCAGATGTATCTGCCCCCTGCTGTAATTCACTAGATCCCAACTCCCCTCCCGGAGCGGAGATAGAACCCAGGAGTCTTGACAGGGTCTTTCTCTCCACAGAGTTAGAAACAAAGTAAGAATATACATTAAAATTTTAAACCCAACCAGTGTCCCTTAAGTGACTTGCCACAAGAAGTCAGAACATCTTAGTATTACAGCCGAGTGGGTCAAAGATTTGTTTATTTTTCTTTCTTTTATATAGGAATTACATACAGTGCTTCTGTCAGCTAATTGCTAAGTTATCTGCCAAAAAACTAGAGTTTTCAAGTGCCTAAGTAGCCCCTGGAATCATGGTTAAAGTTGCCCCCCCACTAAAATTTGAAATGGCCCCTCGCTGCCCCTCTCCCCACCTGCACCGTGAGGCCGGCACCAGGTAAATTTGGCTCAGCGTCTGCTTCCTGGAAACTCAGTAAATGCAGGGGCCTTTTTGACCCACATTTTGAACCCGTTTGGAACCCTGCATTTGCGTGTCCCACGACCAGGCGTGCACGTGCACGTGCCTGTGCAAATGGCTTGTAGCTGCTTTTCCCTCTGAATGTGGATTTTATGTGCAGGCCTCCGGGGTTGAAACGTTGGCCATGAAGGTTCTGCCATAAATAGGACAACGGGCTGTGACGCGAAGCCCGGCCTTGGCCACACCCAGCTCCCACTGCCCGAGAAATATCTGAATTTCTCTTGTTTCATTGATTGACCCAAACACTGCTTCTCTCTGGCTGGTTAACAGGCTCCATCGCCGTCTCCTTCCCCAGGGCTCCGCTCAGGCTGGCAGTGAGTGTGCGGCTCACACAGGCTTGTGGGGCACTGGGAATCCTGTGGGGAAGTGACAGGGAATCCCAGTGACCATCTCGCATGCACCTGCCCCCAACCTCCTCCAGTATTTCCCTGTGTGCTGGGCGGGGGCTCGTTCCCCAGCAATGGGCTGGTGACAGCCCTGGGTGTCCTGTGTTATCAGCCTATCCCCATATCTGCAAGGAGAGCTGGGGAAGTTCCCTGCCCTTGAGGCCCCGCTCCCAGATGCTTCTAACCACGAAGCCCTGAATGCTGATCCTTGGGGTTATAAAATGCTGGGGAAGGGCAGCAACTCTAGGCGAGTGAGCCCTGGGCCCTGGCAGAGGGGTGCCGGTGAGGGGTCCCAGCACGGACCGCGCCCTTGGTAGCAGGTGGGGGAGATGGAGGCTCCGAGATGGCAGGGAATCTCCCCCAACTGAGCTGGACGTCATCAGGGACCCACAGACAAACCTTCTTCTTTCTTCTATTGCATTTATGGGGCCAGATCCCCAGCTGGTGTAAATCAGTGTCGCTTAATTGCGGTCAAAGGAGTGAGGCCAATTTACACCCGCTGGTGATTTGGTTCATTGGCTTCAATGGAGCTACAGCTGATTTACACCAACTGGGCATATGGCCAATTGATACCAACGGAGTCACGCCAGTTTACACCCATGGGGGAATCTGGCCCCATTGACTCCAGTAGAGCTACAGTGACATGAAACTGACTGGAGAATTAAGCCCAGAGTCTCCAATTCTTTCTCCCTTCATGCCAGGATGGTCACTGTTTATCCCCCGGGGCTGGGGTCACCTCGCAGTGACCCTCATTCCTGGCTAGACTTGAGGTGGCAGCGCTGGGATCAGCCCACGGGGTTCCCGGAGTTTAGCCGTATCTCCTGGTGCCCCCCGTTCCATGGGAACGTTCTGCCAAACCCGGCTCCCTAGGCACCGTCTGCCCTGCGGGCACCGGCACAGCAACTCACCTGGTCAGCGCCGGCTGTGGTGACCTCGGCACCTGGGAGAGAACCAAGGTCAGTGCATACACACCAGCCTCCCCACACCCTGAAGAGACCCCAACCCACGTCCCCCAGGGACACAGACCCATCCCTGACCCCAGCTGGGCTCAGTGGGGAGAGACAGCGCCGGGCACTGCCTGGCCAGTGTGAGCCCTAATGGGCTGGCTGGGTGTATAATGCCGGGTGCCCAGCCTGGTGCCCGTGTCTGGAGTGGGGGTGTAGAACTGGGACAGGCCCCATGGACACTGGCTGCCCACTGATAATGGGGCGATGCTCTGGCTATTCCTGGTGTGTGTCTCCTTTCTCCCCATACAGGGAGGTGTCTGCGCCGGCCCCTGCACCCACCCTGCAGTTTGCAGCAGGAGCTGCCAGGGCTCCCGCCAGTCCCTCCCCTGCCCACGGCTGGGGGCTCCTGTCACCCCGTCATTGGTCTGGGCAGAGGCTGAGGTGACAGAGAGAACAGTCACCATCAGGGCAGGACTTTCTGGCCTGGCTACCCAGGGCCCCCCTTCTGGCCCCAACACCCCAGACTCTGTCACCAGCCGACAGATGGACAAACGGCCGAGTTCCCCCCTGGGGCAGTGCCAGAACACCAGGCTCTTACATTGGATCTGATCTTCAGTGGCCAGGCTGCTCCGGTCTGGGATGGGATCCCTGTGTGGAACAAGAGCTGTGAGTCCCATGTGCAGCACCTGGCGCTGGGGCTGGGACCGGCTGCCATTAGCAATAGGGGCAGGAGGGCAGCAGCACCATCGCCATCACTAGGGTTGCGGGGGAATGAGGCTCAAAGACTACGGTCAGGCCCCCGCAGAACCCAGGAGCATTTGCATTGTGGGTAGCCGGGGGGTACGGCCCAGGTCAGCTCCCCAGGGTGGAGTCCCAGGCAGGGCAGCAATGAGCCCCCCTCCCAGACCTGGGCATCACCTGGGGACCAGCCCCTGAAGGGAGCTGGGGGTCAGGGCGAGGTTCCCTCCTACCTGTGAGTCCTGCAGCGCGACACAACTACTGAGAGAAAGAAAATAGTGTTAGGGAAGCTCAGCGCATGTCACTGCCCAGGGCGACTGCCAGGCCAGAGCCAGCCTGGCGGTGTGCACCTCTGCCCCCGATGTGCTGCACCTCTCCGCTGGTCTGTGGTGTCTAGCTACCCACAGAGCCCTGCAGCCGCAGATCCATGGAGGCAGCACAGGTCAGTGGTTAGTGCAGGGGACAGATGCCCAGAGAGCCCAGGCTATGGCTACACTACAGAGCTTACAGCTGCGCCCCGTAGCGCTGCTAGTGCAGACTCCCGAAGCCGACGGGGAGAGCTCTCCCAGTAATGTAATAACTCCAGCCCCCAGTAGTGGCAATAGTTATGTTGGCAGGAGAAGCCCTGAGCGACACACCCCTGAGTGACATAACTTATACTGACGTAAGCTGTAGTGTGTAGTGCTGGGTGATCTCAGACCAGTCGGTTCAGCTCCCTGTGCCTCAGCCGGGTTATAGGCAGCAGACGTGCCCTTGGCTGCCCTTGCAGTGGGGTTAAAGGTTTCAGAGCGATGCTCTGGAACAGCCGCCCCACCCAGCTCATGCTCCACTGCACCAGCACCTACCTGTCTTCATCAGAAAGCATCCCAGCAGTGCCAGAGCCAGGCCGGCAGTGACTGCGAGTCCCACAATGAGTCCTAGTGCTAGAATACCTTCGGAGCAACCGGGAATGGAGAGAAAAGCAGGGGATTAGGCAGGGCACAGAAGCTCAGGGAATGTCACATGTAGGCCTGGGAACATCCAGAACACACGGGGGAAGAGAAAAGGGATGCAGGCTGGGAGGTGAGCCCTTTCGCCTGGGAGCCAGGATGCCAGGTCAGCTCGAGGGGACATGGATCCAGGCTGAGAGGGAAACCCCAGGAGTCAGGGAGCCTCAGGGTTGAGGGATCCAGGATGTGGTGTGCCTGCTGCACTGAGCTAAACCATTTACCTTGGGGCCAAGCCTGCCCTGTAGAGCCGCCATTCCCAGAACAGCTGGATCCATCTGTGGGGCAGACACACACCAATCACAGCTCACCTCAAACAGCTGGAAGCCCGACATGACATGGCAACGACTATGTGTGGCAGTTTGTGCGCATAGCTATGGTGCCAGGGGGCTGCTGGGGCACCTAGCCCACACTGATGGCAATGGGAGTTAGGCGTCTCAATACCTTTACATCATTTCATATCACACCACAACCTGGCGCACGCCAGAAAAAACAGAGCGTGGCTATAATACATCAGCAAATGCAAGTCACCTCACCCAGTTAAACCTGCCTATAGCCCTGGGGGATGGCAACTGTCTCATGGTGCCCCCTTGTGTCACAATGTGGCCCTGAAGGTGCCTCACCCACAGTCCCCTCTTGGGTCTCCAAAGACCTTTCTCCAAGGCCGGGACACTCGAACCAAGGCTCCCCCTTTCTGGGGTCTCATTTATTAGAGTTCCTAAAGAACATCAAAGCTCCTCAAGTCCAACCCTGGTTCCCCCTTGATTCAGGGTTCCCACAGGCCTCCTTCTGGGGCCTGCGGATACTGCCCATAAGTTCCCCCCTTAGGGGAGGAATATCACAACCATGCTTCTGGGCTCTGAGATGACATCCTAAGGGGATTCCCTTCCTGGGGTCAGGAGTCCCACAGCCCTCCTTCCCGGGGCTGGGTGGGCTCATTAAGGCCAACTTCAGCCCTCACTCAGCTCCTCTCTGCACTGGCCCCTTTTAACCCAGACCGACCCTCCATCCCCCTTTGGCTCCCTGCAGGATTCTCTTCTATCACGAAGCCTGGACTGACTTAGCCACATGGCCTATCTGGCTCACGGCTGTGAGAATGTTCCCCACCGGGGGAGGAGCGCGGACTGGGGCTGGACTCATTACCTGGAAATGAAGGGGAAAAGAACTTGCAAAAAAGTCTTTTGCTTTTTGAAAAAAAAAATTCACCGAGGAATAAAACTTTTTTGTCTATTTTTAAAATTTCTCATTTGAAATAAAAAAACTGTTAAAAATGAGATTTTCCAATGAATTTTTTTTTATTAAATCCTATTGTTGGTGAAAATATTTTTCAGATGAAATATTTCCAGAAGTTCTAGTCAGACTCCAGTTAGTTTACAGCTTCGTTTTTCTGAACCGCAGCAAAGCATGTGCACGAGCATCTGAATCGCAGCCAAACTGACAAGGATCACACCTGCCACTAGCACCTGTGCAGCAGCTACAGGACGGATTCAGTGATTCCTCCATTTTCATGCTACGCCCCTGAAAACCATGCGCCCTGGGACAGAGGCAAGTATGGAAAAAGTCAGCACAAGAGATGGAAGTTTCCCAGAGTGAGGAATGACTGAAGACAGGAAGTTATAACTAGGGCCCTGCCAAATTCACGGTCCATTTTGGTCAATTTCACAGTCATAGGATTTAAAATTCATAATTTTCATGATTTCAGCTATTTAAATCTGAAATTTCACAGAGTTATAATTGTAGGGGTCCTGAGCCAAAAAGGAGTCGTGAGGGGCGTTGCAAGGTTATTGCAGGGGGGTTGTGGTACTACTATCCTTACTTCTGCACTGCGGCTGATGGCGGCGCTGCCTTCGGCGCTGGGCAGCTGGAGAGTGGGGGCTGCAAGAAGAGCCGCCACCAGCCGCAGCGCAGAAGTAAGGATGGCATGGTATGGTGTTATCACCCTGACTTCTGTGCTGCTGCCTGCAGAGCTGGGCCCTCAGTCAGCAGCTGCCACTCTCCGGCTGCCCAGCTCCGAAGGCAGCACAGAAGTAAGGGTGGCAATACCACGACCCCCGTAAAATAACCTTGTGACTTCCCCTGCAACTCCATTTTGGGTCAGGGCCCCCAATTTGAGAAACACTGGTCTCCCCCATGAAATCTGTATAGTACAGGGTAAATGCACACAAAAGACCAGATTTCACGGGTGGGGGAGATCAGATTTCACGGTCTGTGACGCATTTTTCATGGTCATGAATTTGGTAGGGCCCTACTTATAACAGAAAGTGATTTCCCTGATTCATCCTTGTGTGACGCCACCTTGACACTGGTGCAACACTACTGATTGCAACAGCTGATTGCGATGGAGTGACACCAACGGCAATCCACAGGAGCACAGAGGTGAGCTGGGCCCCTCGACTATAGCTGGAGCCTCATTAACGGCCACCATCCGAATCCTTGTCACTTGGGCTGAGATTTTGTGTGGGGGCCAGCACAGGGCACCAGCTCAGTCCCTCTTTGCCCCTCTGCCCAGCAGGGTCTTCACCCCTTGATAACACTAGCTGAGAGCATTACCGGCCACGTGCAGGTGCCAGGAGTCACTGGATAGAGAATTGTTCTCCTGGTTATTGTCATCCTTGAGCTGGTAGCGGCAGGAAAAGGCCCCTGCGCTCTCCCTGGACACTGGGTGGGGTGAGTCGTAGACGAGTTTGTTTCCTTCCTTGGGCTGGACAGAAATCTCCTTCCCATCTTTGCAGAAGACAATATGGGTCATGGGGGCGTCCAAAGGGACTAAACACGACAGCATGGCCGTGTCCCCTTGGCGGGCAGACAGCCTGTCCAGAAACAGCCGCGGGGCGGGGAGAGTGCCTGGGGAGCAAATAAACCAGTGTTAAACACCTGGGGCCAGACATCCGCCCCCCTGATGCCAATCAGCAAAGCTGCATTCACTACAATGGAGAGGGACTGATTTACAACAGCTAGGGATCTGTCCGCTTGTTGGTGTCACTCTCTGAGGCTGCACTGTCTGGAGGGAGGGACAGGATGCACTGGGAGTGTGCAGAGTTTTTAGCCTTTGCTTGTCCCTGTTTGGGGCCGGAGGCCCCTGTGCATGGTGCCCTTCCACGCCAGTGCAGTGCTATGGATTACAAGGCTTCAGGTGTCAGACAGCCAGGAGACAGGCAGAGGGATAGAGATATGCGATTTGCCCCCATTTGTGATTGGATGCCTCGGTGTGTCCCAGTGGCTATGTGCTGCCGCGTGAACCCATGTCAATGGGCCATTTGCAGTGGGATGGCAGACATTGGGGGTCACTGGAGTAGTGCATAATGGCCAGAGCATCCCAGGGAGCCCGTCCCATTGGGGATGCAAAGGGTGTAGTGGGATGGGAGGTGTGAGTGCTTCAGGAGAAGCATCTCCTGGCTGTGAGCAAGGAAATGCAGCCACCCCGACCCGAACAGCCTGTCTCTCCTCCCACACTGGTGTAAATCAGCAGTAACTCCCCTCAAGCCAGTAGAGTTCCACCAGAGAGAGGGGAGTCGGGCTCCAAGGCACTTTCATTGATGCTGCACTGATCTTGAGGTCAAACACAGCCCTGGTGTAGGCAGGACATGCCCCCACGTATGCCAGTGGCTGAATTCATTCCCCACTGAATACCAAACGGGTGTGATTTCCACTGCTCGGCAAGGTCTGATCTATACTCGCTTACTGGCCACCTCATGCCCCTCCTGTGTCACAGTACTGTCTACACGGTCACTGGATTTGGCCCTCAGGGGTGTAAATTAGATGCTGAGACTTTATGGGACAAATTCTCAACTGGTGTAAAGGGATGCAAGTCCTTTGACTTCAATGGAGATGCATCTGTTTACACCAGCAGAGGATTTGTTCCAAACTGGGTCTGATCTTGCTCCTAGTGAAGTTATAAGGAATTCTCCCACAGGAAGCAAGTTTGGGCTTTGTATGCCGAGGTTAAAAATGGAACCCAGGAGTCCTGACCTCCCCACAGCTCTGCTCTAACTCACTAGAGCCCATTCCTCTCCCTGGGCTCGGAACAGAACCCAGGAGTCCTGACTCTTACAATGCTCTGCTCTGACCCACTAGACCCTGTGACGTTGCACTCCATATGATTTTATGAAAATATGCTAATGAGTGTGAATATAATGTAACTGGAATATGCTTCATGTAAAAGGTCTCTTGTAAGGTATCATTACAAATCTTATAATCTACTGAGTGGTCATCCTATTTGTATGAATGTAGCATTTTTGTATCTGAAACTAGAAATATGAAATATAACTCTGAGGTCCTATTGTAATTATGTAAAGTGTGGGCCATTAATGGTGGTTTGGAATCTTCATGGCTCCCATTAACCAGGACAATTGACTGTAGATGGATCTGTTTGCTTGCAAGCCTTCCTGTGAGTCAGGCCAGGAATAATGAAGGCTGGGGGGTCTCACAGGACATGTGACCATGTCACCTGGTACTGGAATCCATCTTAAACCTGGTGCTTTTCCATTTAGAAGGAGAGGTGGGGACCCAGAGAGTCAAAAGATTCCTGCCTTGTGCCAAAGCTATATAAGGGAGTGGAACAGAACAAAGGAGGTTGCAGTCATGTGAAATCCCCTGCTTTTCACCTAAGATGCCTGCTGGAACTAACAAGAACTGTACCAGGGGAAAGGATTGGGCCCAGACTAGGAAGGAGTCTAGTCTATGAAAGAAGCTTATTGGAACATCTCTGAGGGTGAGATTTATCTGTAATCAGTTTCTTAATGTATTAGGCTTAGACTTGAGTGCTTAGTTTTATTTTGCTTGGTAACTTACTTTGTTCTGTCTGTTATTACTTGCAACAACTTAAATCCTACTTTTTATATTTAATACAATCACTTTTGCTTATTAATTAAACCAGAGTAAGTAAGTAATACCTGGGGGAGCAAACAGCTGTGTATATCTCTGTATCCATGTTATAGAGGGCGGACAATTTATGAGTTTACCCTGTATAAGCTTTATACACAGTAAAACGGATTCATTTGGGGTTTGGATCCCATTGGGAGCTGGGTGTCTGGGTGCTAGAGACAGGAACACTCGCTAAGCCGTTTTCAGTTAAGTCTGCAGCTTTGTGGGATGTGGTTCAGACCTGGGTCTGTGTTTGTTGCAGGCTAGTGTGTCTGGCTCAACAAGGCAGGATTCTGAAGTCCCAAGCAGGCAGGGAAACAGGCTCAGAGGTAGTCTCAGCACATCAGGTGACAGGCCCAAGGGGATCTCTGTGACCGAATCCATTACAGACTCCACTCCCCTCCTAAAGCTGGGGCTAGAAACCAGCATATCAGACTTCCAGCCCCGCCACACTCATTATTAGATATGCTCTCTTCTCCTAATGTAGCCGACACTCACCTGAAGAGCTACAAATTTCCTGGCTTGCAGCAAGTGAACCTTTTAAATAAAATACAAATTCCTGTTAGTAGTGCAGCCAGACGTGCTGTAAAACATTTCTTTCAGTTTAAAATCAATGGACATTCTCCCAGCAAGGCAACATACAGATGCAGGCTGGTGACAGCTGTGGAATCCCCTCCTTTAATTCCGTCCTGTACAATAAACTGCATTTGTTAATCGCACTCTTCCATCTAATCCCTCCCTCTTCGAACGGCTCCTCACCCACTGAGCTGCACTTCTGAATAAAGGGGTCCCTAGATTCAGTTTTTAAGTCCATAAGGGACCATTCTGATTATCTGCTCTGATCTCCTGCATAAGACCGTCCAGAGAACCTCACATGGTGATTCCTGCATCTAGCCAAGACCCTGTGTTTGAGACAGACAGCATCTCTTAGAGACGCATCCACTCCTCATTTAATGACTCCAAGTGACAGAGAATCAAACTGCTTCTCTTGTTAACCTGCTCCATTGGTAAATAAACCACCTTCCCTACGTGGGCCTTATTCCAGTGTGAATTAGTCTGACTTCACTTTCCAGCCATTGGCTCTCATTCGGCCTTTGTCTCCTCGATTAAAGAAATCTACCACTGCTGTCAGAAATCTTCTCCCTGCGGAGGGGCTTCTATGCTGTGATCAAGTCACCTTTTAACCTTCTCTCCCATCAGCTCCCCAGACTGAGCTCCGTCAGCCTTTCACTGTTAGGCAGCTGTTCCAGACCTCACATCATTCCTGTAGCTCTTCCCCAAACTCCCGCCTTTCCCCCACATGTGGATCAGGTGAATGAGTGATTTAAAATGGCCCTGGCAACATTCAGTGCTGGGTCCGTGCTAGGACTAGGGCCTGAGATCGCACAGACATTGCAGCTGTTAAAATATGTGGATTTTGCCTAAAGGGTTGAAAGTGTTTTAAATCCCCTGATATAGAAAACAGCAAGCAGGGAAAAGTAACAGTGTTTGGCAGTGCTAGAGAGGTACTGTAGACCAGATGTGTGTGTGTGGCAGGGGATTGGGGGGGCTGGCACAGGCCTGACTGGGGCAGTGGTGCCAGTCTAACAGCCCACCTGGAACGTGCCCCTCAGAACTTATTAAGCAAACTATTCTCATCTCAGCCTTCTCAACCCGTCCCATTGTGCCCGTACTCACAGAGAAGCCATAGGCCCAGCGGCAGGATCATGGGGAGAAGCCATGATATCCCCACAGTCTGGCAATGCCACAGCAGCATCTGTCTCTCGGGGATCCAGGCGCCGTCTCTCGGGCTCTGCTCCTTAGTGTCTCAGTGAGAAAAACGCCGTGGCTCTCTGATCTGGCCTCTCTCCTTCTGACCTGCAGGGAGCAGAGAAGCTGCAGGTGCTCTCTGATCTGCCACGTGCTCCTCAAGGTTCAGAGAGAAGAAAAGCCACAGCCCCTGTGAGAGACGGGGCCGTGTCTGCTACCGGCCTCGCAATGGCCGAGGACCTCCCACCCTGGTGAGAGGGGGAGGTTGCTTGCACAGCTCCTCTCTCACGGGTTGGTCAGATTCTCTGTTGTTCTCTGAGGATTGGGGGATTGATAGCAGATCAGACCAACCCATCTGAACCCAACTCCCCACCTTTGGGGTTTGATACTGGACTAGACCAGCCCCTCTGAGCCCAACACCCCACCTTTGGGGTTTCATACTGGATCCAGCCCCTCTGAGCCTAATTCTCAGGCTAGCCCACATTGAGAATTACAGAGCATTAGTGGCTTCTCCACAGTTATAGTGGCAACAAAGTTTCAATTTAAAGCAGAAATTTAAACTCTGTTTAAAATCCACAGGACAAGTCAAATCCACCTGAAAAGTGGATGCCTAGGTCAGTGGCTGAGGTAGAGTGTTTGAGGGAAATTTGAAGCTATTTGAACAAGAGGTTCCCAAACAGAGCCCTTAAATATGGGGCTGTTTCCAAAATAGCAAAATTCATGTAGGGTTAGGTGTTGAAAAGGCCCCAACGGGAGTCGGGCACACCTCATGGCTTTCATGGCAGTTAGAGCCTCAGATGCTCAAGCACCTTTGGAAATTCCTCCCCTTATGTTCTGCTGTTGGAAATGGCAGCCATCTTTACTAAGGGCAGCATCCCTTTCACATCCTAAGGGTAGACCAACATAGAAGCCATCTTAACAAAGGGCCGCCTCCCTTTCACATCCCAAGGGTATAATAACATGGCAGCTGTCTCTCTAGAGGGAAGCCTGTGACTATAAACAAAGCCGGAAGCTGCCCATGGGGAAGTTGGTTGCCATGACACTACAGCCTTGGAAAGTGAAAGGGAAGTTACCCCTGGTAAAGATGGCTCCCATGTCCCATTGTTCCCAATAAGATTGAAGTTACAGGCTGCCTTCAGGGAAAATGGCTACTATGTCATTAAATACTGTGACTGTGAAAGGGAGATTACCCCAGTAAAGATGGCTGCCATTTCCCATTGTTTCCGTGGATTGAAGTTGCAGGCTGTCCTCTGGGTAATGGTTATTATTTCCCTAAAGCCTTGGGAGGCTGCCCATGGCATAGATGTCCAATTTCCCCCTTGTTTCAAATGGAAGTGAAGCGAAAGGCTGCCCCCAGAGAAGATGGCCACCATGTGCCTGATGGGGCAGAGAGGTTGCCCCAAGTAAAAATGGCCACTCTTCCTTATTGTGGCCAGCAGGATTGAAGCCAGAGGCTTCCCGCTGGGAAATGGTTGCTATTCCCGAAGGGCAGACTGTGACTTCTTTCTCCTTGGAAACAATGGGAAATGGTGGCCATCTTTACTAAGGGCATTTTCCCTGCCACACCCTAAGGCATCACTGACATGGCAGCGTCAGACCCATTGAAACAATGGGAAGCAATGGCCATTGTTATGAGGATGGCCTCCATTTCCCCACATGCATGAGTGCCATATATCCCCCCCCCCATCCCCAATAATTCATCCCATTCCCCAGTTTGTTCCATTTCCCCAGCAGGGCTCTCCTGGGCTCTTCATACAGAAGCAATCTCCCCACCACCAGCCAATCCCTTTGTCCCTCTTCTAGCCACGTGAGGGTGTCGCTGTGCCCCTCCCCACACTGCCCCGTGCCCTGGGAGAGGCCCCGCCCCCTATTGAGTGTTGTGGCTCCATCTAGTTTCCAGGATGCTGGATCCACAGCACCACATGTCCCATCCCTCTCTGTGTGCAGCCCATGCCGTGCCAGGCTGCCCATGGGATTATCCGGAGACGGGGCCAGGACCTTGCCTGAGCGGGCAACGTGGGGGAATTTTCAAATCCCCTCCCCCACCCTCTGCAGACTGGGACTGGCTTTGAGGTGCTGATAGAGATTTCTCTGTCCCCAACAGGCTGCACAGCTGGGGGGTGGGGGCATCCAGGCCGTGGCCTAACCGCTTTTTGGGCAGGCCAAGCCCGAGTGGTGCTTCAACCCCACATGCCAGGTCACCATGGCACTCACTCAAGTTTGGCCCGGCCGCCCCTCTGTCATGATGGAGGGGTGACCGGGCCAAATTGGAGTGAGTGATGCTGTGACGCAGATCTGATGCTGAGCTGCTCACTCAGATTTGGAGGGGGTTGGAATATGGGCTCATGGGCAGGAAATCAGACTGCTGAGGGAGGGGCTGCCTGACAGGGGAAGAGGAGGATCTGCTGGGGGAACCCATGGCCCCCCACTGTAAGTGGCACTCTGCAGCCCCTCTCCCCTCCCAGAATTTCAGGCTGTAGCAATCAGCAGAGGGGGAACTGGGTCTTTTCATTGCAGCTCTTTATTGGAGTTTGCACATTCACAAGACACTCCATTCCCTAGGTACTTTGTTCCAGGTGGGCCTTGAGCAGGGCCGGCTCTGGCTTTTTTGCCGCCCCAGGCAAAAAAGCCTCCCGCTGCCCCCGGCCCCCCCGCGGGGAGCGCGGCCGCGGCCCTGCTCTCCCCGACCGGCTGGAGCGCCGGGGGGAGGGCGGCGAGCCCAGCCGGAGCGCCGCTCTCCCCGACCGGCTGGAGCGCCGGTAGGAGGGCGGCGAGCCCGCCGCGGCTCCGCTCTCCCCAGCGGCCGGAGTGGAGCTTGGTAGGCTGGTGCCTGGAACTGGCCCTGGCCTTGAGTGGGCCTGACTGTTACAAAAAGGCAGCCAGCAGTGAACCATCTGAGCGGCAAACAGCGGAGGCTAACAGAGGGAGTTTGCCTGGGATCTGTCCGAGAGGAGGTACGCTAAGTGCTGCATTAGGGGGGCTGTGTTGGTGAGTATCTGAGTGTCTGTTGCAGGGACAGTTTGTCAGTTTGACCGTGTGCTTGATTGTTTGTTTGAAAAGTGTGAATTGGGAGTGCTTTGTTCCAGGTGGGCCTTGAGTGGGCCTGACTGTTATAAAAAGGCAGTCAGCAGAGAACCAGCTGAATGGCAAACAGTGGAGGCTAACAGAGGGAGTTTGCCTGGGAGTTCGCCTGGGGAGAGCCCACTGAGGTTTTCATCTTGCAGGCGTCTGTGAGTAGTTACTGCAACAGCTGAGGAAGCTCTTAGAAGGAAGGTAATATGGAAGGTGAGAGTTCAGCTGTTGTAACCTGCACAGGTTGTGCCATGTTTGTCTTTCTTCCACAGGACAGAAGCAACTTTGTACAAAGTGCAAGCTGGTCTCCATATTGGAAGAGAAGGTTCGAGGTCTGGAGAAACAAGTATTGACCCTGAGTTGCATACAAGAAAATGAAGATTTCCTGGACAAATGTCAGGATATGCTTCTACGGGCACAACGTTCTGGAGAATCGGAGCAGGCTGCGCAGAGGGGACAGAGGGACGGTGAAGAAATTTGGCAGCATGTGACCTCCAGAAGAAGAAAGAGGAGATAGAGGTGAGCAACCGTTTTCATGTTCTCTCCACAGGTACTAATGCGGAGAGTGGACTAGATGATACATCTGAGGGAAGGGAGCAGAAGGAGACTCCACCGATTGGAAGGCATGAGATGCACTGTCCTAGGGATGGGGGTTCCACGACCACCGCTCCCAAGAGAAGGAGGCGGGTGGTGGTGGTCGGGGACTCCCCCCTCAGGGGGACTGAGTCATCTATCTGGTGCCCCGACCAAGAAAACGGTGAGGTCTGCTGCTTGACATGAGTTAGGATTCATGATGTGACAGAGAGACTGCTGAGACTCATCAAGCCCTCGGATCGCTACCCCTTCCTGCTTCTCCACGTGGGCACCAATGATACTGCTAAGAATGACCTTGAGCGGATCACTGCAGACTACATGGCTCTGGGAAGAAGGATAAAGGAGTTTGAGGCGCAAGTGGTGTTCTCGTCCATCCTCCCTGTGCAGGGAAAAGGCCTGGGTAGAGACTGTCGAATTGTGGAAGTCAACAAATGGCTACGCAGGTGGTGTCGGAGAGAAGGCTTTGGATTCTTCGACCATGGGATGGTGTTCCAAGAAGGAGGAGTGATAGGCAGAGACGGGCTCCACCTAACGAAGAGAGGGAAGAGCATCTTCGCAAACAGGCTAACCTAGTGAGGAGGGCTTTAAACTAGGTTCACCGGGGGAAGGAGACCAAAGCCCTGAGGTAAGTGGGGAAATGGGATACTAGAAGGAAGCAAGAGCAAGAGAGTGCAAGAGGGGAGGACTCCTGTCTCAGACTGAGAAAGAGGGACAATCAGCGAGTTATCTTAAATGCCTATACACAAATGCAAGAAGCCTGGGAAACAAGCAGGGAGAACTGGAAGTCCTGGCACAGTCAAGGAACTATGATGTGATTGGAATAACAGAGACTTGGTGGGATAACTCAAATGACTGGAGTACTGTCATGGATGGATATAAACTGTTCAGGAAGGACAGGCAGGGCAGAAAAGTTGGGGGAGTTGCATTGTATGTAAGAGAGGAGTATGACTGCTCAGAGCTCCGGTATGAAACTGCAGAAAAACCTGAGAGTCTCTGGATTAAGTTTAGAAGTGTGAGCAACAAGGGTGATGTCGTGGTGGGAGTCTGCTATAGACCACCAGACCAGGGGGATGAGGTGGACGAGGCTTTCTTCCGGCAACTAGCAGAAGTTACTAGATCGCAGGCCCTGGTTCTCATGGGAGACTTTAATCATCCTGATAGTTGCTGGGAGAGCAATACAGCGGTGCACAGACAATCCAGGAAGTTTTTGGAAAGTGTAGGGGACAATTTCCTGGTGCAAGTGCTGGAGGAACCAACTAGGGGCAGAGCTCTTCTAGACCTGCTGCTCACAAACCGGGAAGAATTAGTAGGGGAAGAAAAAGTGGATGGGAACCTGGGAGGCAGTGACCAGGAGATGGTCGAGTTCAGGATCCTGACAGAAGGAAGAAAGGAGAGCAGCAGAATATGGACCCTGGACTTCAGAAAAGCAGACTTTGACTCCCTCAGGGAACTGATGGGCAGGATCCCCTGGGAGAATAACATGAGGGGGAAAGGAGTCCAGGAGAGCTGGCTGTATTTTAAAGAATCCTTATTGAGGTTGCAGGAACAAACCATCCCGATGTGTAGAAAGAATAGTAAATATGGCAGGCGACCAGCTTGGCTTAACAGTGAAATCCTTGCTGATTTTAAACGCAAAAAAGAAGCTTACAAGAAGTGGAAGATTGGACAAATGACCAGGCAGGAGTATAAAAATATTGCTCAGGCATGCAGGAGTGAAATCAGGAAGGCCAAATCACACTTGGAGTTGCAGCTAGCAAGAGATGTTAAGAGTAACAAGAAGGGTTTCTTCAGGTTATATTAGCAACAAGAAGAAAGTCAAGGAAAGTGTGGGCCCCTTACTGAATGAGGGAGGCAACCTAGTGACAGAGGATGTGGAAAAAGCTAATGTACTCAATGATTTTTTTGCCTCTGTCTTCACAAACAAGGTCAGCTCCCAGACTGCTGCACTGGGCAGCACAGTATGGGGAGGAGGTGACCAGCCCTCTGTGGAGAAAGAGGTGGTTTGGGACTATTTAGAAAAACTGGACACGCACAAGTCCATGGGCGCGGCATCCAAGGGTGCTAAAGGAGTTGGCTGATGTGATTGCAGAGCCATTAGCCATTATCTTTGAAAACTCATGGCGATCTGGGGAGGTTCCGGATGGCTGGAAAAAGGCTAATGTAGTGCCCATCTTTAAAAAAGGGAAAAAGGAGGATACGGGGAACTACAGGCCAGTCAGCCTCACCTCAGTCCCTGGAAAAATCATGGAGCAGGTCCTCAAGGATTCAATTCTGAAGCACTTAGAGGAGAGGAAAGTGATCAGGAACAGTCAGCATGGATTCACCAAGGGTAAGTCATGCCTGACTAACCTAACTGCTTTCTATGAGGAGATAACTGGGTCTGTGGATGAGGGGAAAGCAGTGGATGTGTTATTCCTTGACTTTAGCAAAGCCTTTGATACGGTCTCCCACAGTATTCTTGCCAGCAAGTTAAAGAAGTATGGGCTGGATGAATGGAGTATAAGGCGGATAGAAAGCTGGCTAGATCGTCGGGCTCAACGGGTAGTGATCAATGGCTCCATGTCTAGTTGGCAGGAGGTATCAAGCAGAGTGCCCCAAGGGTCGGTCCTGGGGCCGGTTTTGTTCAATATCTTCATTAATGATCTGGAGGATGGCGTGGACTGCACTCTCAGCAAATTTGCAGATGACACTAAAGTGGGAGGAGTGGTAGATACGCTGGAGGGTAGGGATAGGATACAGAGGGACCTAGACAAATTAGAGGATTGGGCCAAAAGAAACCTGATGAGGCTCAACAAGGACAAGTGCAGAGTCCTGCACTTAGGACGGAAGAATCCCATTCACTGTTACAGACTAGGGACCGAATGGCTAGGAAGCAGTTCTGCAGAAAAGGACCTAGGGGTTAAGGTGGACGAGAAGCTGGATATGAGTCAACAGTGTGCCCTTGTTGCCAAGAAGGCTAACGGCATTTTGGGCTGTATAAGTAGGGGCATTGCCAGCAGATTGAGGGACGTGATCATTCCCCTCTATTCGACATTGGTGAGGCCTTATCTGGAGTACTGTGTCCAGTTTTGGGCCCCACACTACAAGGATGTGGAAAAATTGGAAAGAGTCCAGCGGAGGGCAACAAAAATGATTAGGGGGCTGGAGCACATGACTTACGAGGAGAGGCTGAGGGACCTGGGATTATTTAGTCTGCAGAAGAGAAGAATGAGGGCGGATTTGATAACTGCTTTCAACTACCTGAAAGGGGGTTCCAAAGAGGATGGATCTAGACTGTTCTCAGTGGTACCAGATGACAGAACAAGGAGTAATGGTCTCAAGTTGCAGTGGGGGAGGTTTAGGTTGGATATTAGGAAAAACGTTTTCACTAGGAGGGTGGTGAAGCACTGGAATGGGTTACCTAGGGAGGTGGTGGAATCTCCTTCCTTAGAGGTTTTTAAGGTCAGGCTTGACAAAGCGCTGGCTGGGATGATTTAGTTGGGAATTTGAGCAGGGGGTTGGACTAGATGACCTCCTGAGGTCACTTCCAACCCTGATATTCTATGATTCTATTCTAATCTCAGCCTCTCTCTGCACCTTGGCAGAGAGACAGAGATCAGCCCTCAGCAGGGGTCCCCCAGCCGCCAGGCTGAGCTGAGAGCAGGGAACACAAGTGCAGGGGAGCACAGGAGCAGGCACAGCTCAGGCTGGGGGAGCTGGGACATCACTCGGGATGTGTGGCTGAGTCACATGACTGACCCCGTAACATCTGCTGTGTCTGGATGATGACGATCCCAGGTGACTCCTGCAGGTCCCAGCCCTGGGTTATAAATAGACTTGGCAGAATTCCATTTTTACTTTTTATAATTTCAATTGATCATATCGATGTTTATTCTAAAGATTTTTTTTTAAATCAATTAAGATTTTCCCAGTGGAGGAAATTACTGGGGGGAGGGGGGATGTCAGACAATATTTAATGACAGTAGATGTTGAGATTCAAAAAGTTAAAGCTTTATAACCATTAAAACACAAATTGTCATAATCACATGTCAAAATATACACAGTAAATATCCTTAAATCAGCCTCTAATAATGTCTTGAGCAGCATTTCTTTTACTTTGCTTAGCTGCAAATTTCTATTATGATTGATGGAAATATTTTGTTGTGGGTTTGGGTGCATGGAGGGAAACTGATGTTTACTGATATTTACTAATAACAAATGAATCCATCCAAGTCTAGTTCTAAACAGAGCCCCGCGCTGCCTGTGAGGTGAGCAGAGAGACGGGGCCGTGGTTACTGGCTGTGGTCGCTGTTCCCAGCGCAGGAGTCTCTCCCCCCGCCCGACCCTGTCCCCACGGCCCGGCAGTATTTATAGACACACAGTCCCAGAGCGATGCTGCGCTTGTGATGCAATGACCTCCCCATCACTCGTCTGCCGTGCTCATTTCTATCTTGGGGATGGTCGCTGTGCTGCAGCCGAGGGGCTGGAAGAATAACCCCAGTCCAGCCCCTGATAGAGCAGGTGACAGTGCGTATTGGTCCAGGCCTGGCCTGACACAGAGTAAAACACCAAACTGCAGCTTATTTTCTGTAGCCCCTTTAAACCACTTCATACTTAGACACTAAATGTTTTAAACTCTTTACAGCACAAACTTTTAGCACAGGCCTGTAATGCAGAGCGGAGAGGGACTCGGGGCTGTATGGAAAAGGGCTCCTACTAAAATGTCTGCCCCTATGCCACAACAACCAGCAAGGGTAGTGAGTGTCTAGAAATCACAACCTCCGGGGAACAAAGTGGGGGATGGAGGGTGTCCAAAGAGTTCAGCCATTGCAAAAATTCCCGTTATCACTGTGAGCTCACAGCGCTCCCTTCTGTGTGTGCTGTACCAGAGCAGGGCTCACAGCTCTGGCCTGCTGGATCCGGTTCCCTCACCCCAAACGGGGCCCAGCAGGAGTGAAAATTAAACCCTTATTAAGCAAATATGGGTCTGCTCACACGCAGGGGCTGGATCCTGCCCTGGGCACACAAGTGTGGCCCCGGAGTAATGCTGCTGACACACACACACACACACACACACACACACACACACACACACTGGTGTGACTGAAGGGCAGGGCAGGGTGAGGAGATGGGCCGTGCTCACCACAGCTGCCCCAGGATACAGGCACAGAGAGCATGAGCTGGCCTAGGCACGGGCTAGGGAAGAGGGGGAAATGGGTGGGTCTGGAGTTAAGCTAACGCTCATAGCCCATAACAGGGGAATTTACGGGAGTTGCTTGGTGTCCCATGTTTATCAGGGACGCCCACACACACATCTGATCAATGAGTTACTCCCCTCGAGCCCCATGGACACGTTTCTCCACAATGGCATAACCCACAGACCTCTCTGTAATCCCAGACAACCCTCCAACCTGCCCCGGGCAGCGGGACCCCCCAGAGCCCCTGGAAACCTCTCCTTATTCTTCCTCCCTGCCATTCCCCCCCATGGCCTTCTGGACGGGCTGAGCGATGGCTCTTTTCCTCAGGATGCAGGTGATGATCGGAGCAGACACCAGGAGGACCAGGACCAGGGTGGAGCGGAGGATCCAGACCCAGAGCGTAATATCAAGCCTTGGGACAGGGGATGGAGCAGGGTGAGTGGTCTGAAGGGGGAGACGAACGTGCAACATGAGTCCCCTCATAGCTCTGTGAAGCGCTGGCCGCTCCACCCAGGGGACATTGCATCCGGCAATGCCTCGGGGGAGCCTGTGTGTGTCCCATGAGCCCAGCTGTTTAGAGGCCTCATGCCCAGCTCCTAACCACGCAGGGATCTCGCTCAGCACTGGTTCTTTGCCACCCTGTACCCAGCACCAAGGCAGGGGCAGCTGGGGTCAGCCCCTCACCTGTGCCATGGAGCCCTTTCCAAGAGGCAGCACTGGCACCACGGTCTGCTGCTGACCGGCACGGGGCAGGATCGCAACCCGGCAGCCACTGACTCCCTGGCCAGATGTTTGTGCTTGATGCTACATCACAAATCCAGAGCCCACATGGACCCTGCCATTGCTGGGCTCCTCCCCAGATCCCTGGCACAGGGACACACATCCAAGCCATCGTTAGGGGCTCTGCGATAGGAGAACTGGCTAGTTCGTTTATCTCCCAGCTCCGCTGCCTGAGGAATCCGAACCCCCGCATTGGGTAAGGGTATGTCTACACTACGAGAGTAGTTCGATTTTAGTTAAATCGAATATGTGCAATCGATATTAGAAAGTCGAACGTGTGTGTCTACACTAAGGACAGTAATTCGACTT
This sequence comes from Terrapene triunguis, assembly GCF_002925995.2. Taxonomy (NCBI): domain Eukaryota; kingdom Metazoa; phylum Chordata; order Testudines; family Emydidae; genus Terrapene; species Terrapene triunguis. The sequence goes on along the minus strand of NW_020696242.1, from coordinate 336,056 downwards.
TGTGAGTCCACACTAACGGGGAAAGCGTCGACATTGGAAGCAGTGCACTGTGGGCAGCTATCCCACAGTTCCCGCAGTCCCCGCTGCCCATTGGAATTCTGGGTCGAGCCGCCAATGCCTTCTGGGTAAAAAAATGTGTCGAGGGTGCTTTTGGGTAACTGTCGTCATCCGTCTGTCACTACCGCCCTCCCTCCCTGAAAGCGCCGGCGGGAAATCAGTTCGCGCACTTTTCTGGTCAGTGACAGCGCGGACGCCACAGCACTGCGAGCATGGAGCCCGCTGCGACCATCGCTGCAGTTATGGCCATTGTCAACACCTCGCAGCTTATCATCCACCTTTCCCAGAGGCAGATGCAGAGAAATCAGGCGAGGAGGCTACGGCAGCACGGTGAGGGCCTGAAGTCTGAGAGTGGCACAGACCTGTCAGAAAGCACGGGACCCAGCGCCGAGGACATCACGGTGGCAATGGGTCATGTTGATATTGTGGAACGGCGATTCTGGGCCCGGGAAACAAGCACGGACTGGTGGGACCGCATAGTGCTGCAGGTCTGGGATGAATCCCAGTGGCTGTGAAACTTTCGCATGCGGAAGGGGACTTTCATGGAACTTTGTGAGTTGCTGTCCCCTGCCCTGAAGCGCAATGACACCCGGATGCGAGCAGCCCTGACTGTCCAGAAGTGAGTGGCCATAGCCCTCTGGAAGCTTGCAACGCCAGACAGCTACCGGTCAGTCGCGAACCACTTTGGTGTGGGCAAATCTACCGTGGGGGTTGTTGTGATGCAAGTAGCCAACGCAATCGTTGAGGTACTGCTCTCAAAAGTAGTGACCCTGGGAAACGCGCAGGTCATCATAGATGGCTTCGCCGCGATGGGATTCCCAAACTGCGGTGGGGCTATAGATGGAACTCACATCCCTTTCCTGGGACTGGACCACCAGGCCAGCCAGTACATTAACAGAAAGGGCTACTTTTCAATGGTGCTGCAAGCACTGGTGGACCATAGGGGACGTTTTACAAACATCAACGTCGGATGGCCGGGCAAGGTTCATGACGCTCATGTTTTCAGGAACTCAGGTCTGTTTAGACGGCTGCAGGAAGGTATTTACTTCCCTGACCAGAAAGTAACTCTTGGGGATGTGGAGATGCCTATAGTCATCCTCGGGGACCCAGCCTACCCGCTAATGCCCTGGCTCATGAAGCCCTATACTGGCGCCCTGGACACTGAAAAAGAACTCTTCAACTACCGTCTGAGCAAGTGCAGAATGGTGGTGGAGTGTGCTTTTGGCCGTCTGAAGGGGAGATGGAGAAGCTTACTGACTCGCTGTGATCTCAGCGAAACCAATATCCCCATTGTTATTGCAGCTTGCTGTGTGCTCCACAATCTCTGTGAGAGCAAGGGGGAGACCTTTATGGCGGGGTGGGAGGTTGAGGCAAATAGCCTGGCTGCTGATTACGCCCAGCCAGACAGCCGGGCGATTAGAAGAGCCCAGCGGGACGCACTGTGCATCCGGGAGGCTTTGAAAGCTAGGTTCCTGAGTGAGCAGGGTAACCTGTGACTTTTAAGTTTGTGTACAGAGAAGCTGAACCTGCCCCCGTTTCTTTACCCACTAAATGTTCAGTATCCTCTCCAGTTACATACCCCGTTCCCCCCCTTCCAACACACGTTTAAAAATAAAATCACTTGAATTTTGTTAATGAACACCGTTTTCTTTATTACTGTTTTCGCGGAAATGTTTTAAACCTGGGACGCAGACTGTGGTGGGGAGCGGGTGTAGTGTAGTGATGCAAATGACGCTTCTAAACTCCAGGAATGACAGGCTCCACAGTGGTGGACTGGTTGTTTCAACGGAGCCTGCCACCCCTCCTGATCGGGACTCTGTGTGTGTGGGGGCTATGTGACTTTGTGGCAGGGGGAGGACGGTTACAGATCCCCTGCTGCGTGGCTCTGTGATCCAGGATAAGGACCGCTGCATAAGATCTCTAACTGCCCTCCCCCGCCACAAAGTCACAGAGCAACCCCCCCCCCCCAGAACATGAAAACCACCTCCCAGACTGACCAGGGTAACTAGTGACTGCACTGTGTATGTGCCCTGCTGCTGAACCTGCCCCTGCCTCTGTACCCTGCTAAATGTGACTGTTCTGTCCAATTACCAACCCCCTTCCCCCCCTTCAGACAGACTCTCCTCCAAAAGAACATGATGGAAACAGTAATTAACAGAAACGTATTTTTTATTAGCAACTACACATGAAACTGGGGGGTGAAACTTGGACGGGGGCTTGTGTGAGGCGGGAAGGAAAGGACTTGTCAAATTTTGGGGAATGAGAGCCTTCTGGTGCTTGAGCAGTCTGCAGGGGTGGAGTGAGAGTTTTCACGGACTCTGCCGCCCCTCCTTCTTTGGACTTTGGGTGAGGGGGGTATGGGACTTGGTGGCGGGGGAGGGCGGTTACAGATAGACTGCAGCGGGGCTCTGTCCTCCTGCCTCCGGTCCTGCAGAACATCCACAAGGCGCCAGAGCGTGTCCGTTTGCTCCCTCATTAGTCCAAGCAGCGTTTGAGTCGCCTGCTGGTCTTCCTGCCGCCACCTCTCCTCCCGTTCCATGTGTGATCGGTGCATTTGGGACAAGTTATCCCTCCACTGGGTCTGCTGGGCTGCCTGGGCTCGGGAGCAGCCCATAAGTTCCGAGAACATGTCCTCCCGTGTCCTCTTCTTCATTTGCCTAATCTGCGCTAGCCTCTGGGAGTGTGATGCCAGGCTAGGTTGGGAGACAGTCGCAGCTGTGGGAATGGGAAAAAGGGAGTGAATTCCTCAGAAAGATAAATTTAGTTGTGAACAAAGAACATAGTCTTTCTCTGTGAACAAGACCATGCACAGCACCTATCACATGCGCACTCAGGACAAGGTCGAATTTTCAGCCTTCGCATTCAGTGCCTGGGGTCTTGCAGAGCAGATCAGAGAAGCGGGGCAGGACACCGGAATTTGTGTAGCAGGCCGACATGGTAAGCCGTAGACTTGTGGCTGCTTAAAACTTTAATAGTAGCACTGGCCTCCTTTCACATTGAAAGCAATGCCAGTCCCTGCTGCCAGCAATCCGGCAAGCATGAACTCTGCCCCTGTCCCACCCCCTCGCGGCTGTCCCAGGGAAAGATCCCTGTATGCTGCCCCTCTCCCGCCTCCACCGCGTGGCTGTAAACCGCCAGTTACAGTTCTGTAAAGGAACGGGCAAGCAGTCCCAATACTAACATTCCCCTACCTAATTCAAAGCAGGTCACCATGAGCGACATCACTCTGATGAGGATTTCAGAGACGGAAAAGGAAAGGATGCTTCGGGAAAGCCTGCAAAGACCAGGGCCGTATGCCGCCATGCTCTGCAGGGCAATGATCCCGGAGTACTTGCTTGTCTCCTGGCGCGGAAATGTTTGCTACTACGGAGGACCCAATAAGGCCCCTCTCCTCAGGAACCTGATGCAAAGGCTTTCCAATTACCTCCAGGAGAGCTTCGTGGAGATGTCCATGGAGGATTTCAGCTCTATCCCCGGACATATAGACCGGATTTTACTGTAGCTGCACTGGCAGGGACTAAACAGTAGAGTGGCTTGGGCAGAACAATCATGCTAAACCGGACATTGTTAGATTTTTTTTCAATAGTTGCACTGCCCAGGACTGAAACGTTAAGCGCCTAGGGCAAACTAATCATGAGAAACCCATTGTTGTTATTGTTAATATTCCTGTTCTGTTAAAAATAAATGTTTACATATTTAAAACACTTACTGGCTGATCCTTCCCCTGATTCTGTGTCCGGGTTAACGCCTGGGGACGGTTGGTAGGGGATCTCTGTAAGGGTGATGAAGAGATCCTGGCTGTCGGGGAAATCAGCGTTGTAAGCGCTGTCGACTGCCTCGTCCTCCTCATCTCCTTCCTCATCTTCCCCGTCCGCTAACATGTCCGAGGAACCGGCCGTTGACAATATCCCATCCTCAGAGTCCACGGTCAGTGGTGGGGTAGTGGTGGCGGCCGCACCTAGGATGGAATGCAGTGCCTCGTAGAAACGGGATGTCTGGGGCTGGGATCCGGAGCGTCCGTTTGCCTCTTTGGTCTTCTGGTAGCCTTGTCTCAGCTCCTTGATTTTCACGCGGCACTGCATTGCATCCCGGCTGTATCCTCTCTCTGCCATGGCTTTAGAGATCTTCTCGTAGATCTTTGCATTCCGTCTTTTCGATTGCAGCTCGGAAAGCACGGACTCATCGCCCCACACAGCGATCAGATCCAAGACTTCCCGATCAGTCCATGCTGGGGCCCTCTTTCTATTCTGAGATTGCACGGCCATCTCTGCTGGAGAGCTCTGCATCGTTGCCAGTGCTGCTGAGCTCGCCACGATGTCCAAACAGGAAATGAGATTCAAACTGCCCAGACAGGAAAAGGAATTCAAATTTTCCCTGGGCTTTTCCTGTGTGGCTGGTCAGAACATCCGAGCTCGGACTGCTGTCCAGAGCGTCAACAGAGTGGTGCACTGTGGGATAGCTCCCGGAGCTATTAGCGTCGATTTCCATCCACACCTAGCCTAATTCGATATGGCCATGTCGAATTTAGCTCTACTCCCCTCGTTGGGGAGGAGTACAGAAGTCGAATTTAAGAGACCTTTATGTCGAACTAAATAGCTTCGTGGTGTGGACGGGTGCAGAGTTAATTCGATGTAACGGCGCTAAATTCGACATAAACTCCTAGTGTAGACCAGGCCTAAGAGCCCAGCTCCCTCCACACCACCAGTCACAGCATGGGGACATGGCAGCCCCCAGCCTCCTGGGGAGCAGATGGTGGCATGTGGAGCTGCCTGGACATTTTACATTCCTCAGATGTAGGTGAGCCCCTGTGGCCGCCTGCTCACCCAGGCACCTGCAGTGGGGTAAAGTCTCCCCTTTGAGATTGGCATGTGCTCCCCCCGTAATCCCAGCCCAGCCCTCCCACTTCCTACAGGGAAATCCCACAGCAGGGAGCAAAACCATTTACCTTGGAACAATGTCCCCTCTCCAGAGCCGTCACCATCTGTGGGGCAGATACACAGCGATTACGCATCACTTCAAACAGCTGACAGCCTCATACCAGTGACATGCAGCGATCACCAGTGAGATACACAAGGACGTGTCGAGAACAGGGCTAAATATTTTGACCAAAACATTTTTTCAACAAAAAATGTAAATTGGGTGATGCCGAAACAATCAGTGTATTTCTTTGATTCTGCTGAATTGTTTTGTTCAATGAAAAAAGCATTAAAAAAATCAGAAAATAATCAAAACGTCTTCCCCCATTCCTGCCCTCCCCTCCCTATGATTGTAGTGGTGTTAACAGGCTCCTGCAGCTTGAATGGTCCCTTGAAATATGTGTTAACTACTTATGCTAAACAATCTGGTCCACCTTGCTGTGCTGTGACACTCTGAGTACATGGCCAGACCTGCAAAGGAACTCTGTGTAAGCTCGAAAGTTTGTCTCTCACCAACAGAGGTAGGTCGAATGAAAGATATTACCTCATCCACCTTGTCTCTCTAATGTTTCATTTTGACATTTTCAAAACAGAGCTAAATCTGCTTTCATTGACGTTCATGGAAGGTTTGCCAGAGAGTTCAATGGGATAAGAATTCAATTTGCACTAGGAGAATATTTCAATTCCATGAGAAACAAATTCCCTCCATGGGCCGTCCCTTTACTATTGAGTTCTTGAACAAACAAGCTGTGTAATCTACAGGAGAGAGACAGGAGAGAGCCAATATATATTGAGAACCAAATTTGGAATTTTCTCTCTTGGTATTTGTGGTTTCCAGTGGGATCAGGTTAGAATCAGGGAAGAGTTGCTATACAACATGTGACATCAGATAACTTAGCAGCATCACTGCCTGGGCATGTTTTCAAATGATCATAACCTTGTCACTTCAAACTACATATGAGAGAAAATTTCCAGCTATTTTGTTTCCTACAAAAATGCAGATTTGGTGGCACCAAAACATTTTCTGAATTTGTGTCAGTTTGGCTGAATTATTCATCGCAGAAAAACAAAACAAACAAACCCAGCCCCCACCCCCAAACTATTTCAAAAAAGTCAAAATGTCAATACCTTTAAAACCAAGCATTTCAATTTTTCTATTCAAAATGACTTCTTATTTTGCAATTTCCTTCCATTTTATTTTTAAAACAACCCCTCCCATAATAATCTGTTCAAAATAAAAAGTTTTGTTCAACAGAAAACAATATTTTTTTCAACTTTGTGATTCACTGAAAATTGTGAAAAACATTATTTTCAGGTGAGCCTGAAACAATTTGCCCCCAAAGATGTTTTGGAATTGCCAGGAAACTGAAAAACAGTTATTCTCGTAGCTCTTGTTCCACACCTGTGTTTCCTGACGGTTTTAGTAAAGTAAAGCAGACCATGATGACAAGAAACCTGGTGAATTTCAGTGTGACGGTTTGTCTATTTTCACACTTTGCCCCACAAAGAATATCACAATATTTTTTTCTTTTAATTAGTGGGAAAAGCCTGCGCTGCTTCATCATGAAACTCAGCAATGGCTAAGAGGATGGTGCTTAGTCACTAAGAACATGTAAACGTTCCCGTAGGGAGAGAGTTCTCACCTGGGAAATGTCAGGGTAGGAGGGGGAAGTTTTACATCTTTATCTCTAGATATCACAGGGTGTCCCCAGCCTGTCCGAGCTCCCTGACCCCTCTGCACCAAGCCCACCATTAGTGCAATGCATTACCAGCCACGTGCAGGTGCCAGGAGTCACTGGGGAGAGAATTGTTCTCCTGGTTATTGTCATCCTTGAGCTGGTAGCGGCAGGAAAAGGCCCCTGCGCTCTCCCTGGATACTGGGTGGGGTGAGTCGTAGACGAGTTTGTTTCCTTCCTTGGGCTGGACAGAAATCTCCTTCCCATCTTTGCAGAAGACAGTGCGGGTCATGGGGGCATCCAAAGGGACTAAACATGACAGCATGGCTGTGTCCCCTTGGTGGGCAGACAGCCTGTCCAGAAACAGCCGCGGGGCGGGGAGAGAGCCTGGGGAGCAAACACACCAGTGTTAAACACCTGGGGCCAGATCCCCTGCTGGCGTCAATCAGCAAAGCTCCACTCTCGGCAATGGAGCGGGGTCGATTTACACCAGCTGGGGATCTGACCATCTGACTCCAGTGGAGCGTGGTTGAACTTGAGCCCTCCAATCCCTGCTGCGCTTACAGGGACCAGTCACTCACCGGGAGAGCTGCAGATTTCCTGGCTCGTGACAAGGGAGCCTGTGAAATAAACACAAAGAGGTCTCAGTGCAGGAGGGGAGGTGGAATGGGGAATTGAAGTGACTGGAGCTGGAAATACAGTGGCATGCTCTAAAGGAAAGTGAGTGTCTCTGGCCTTCATGGGCCCAGGCAAATCTAGCTCCAGCCAGTAGAGAGAAAGTCAGTCCCAGAATAACGATGGGCCACGTTCTTCCCCTGGGTTTATCCCCTCGCCAGAGTCGGAATGAATTTGCTGGTAAGCTCCTTGGAGCCAATTTCCTCTCAACATAGGGGGGATTTTTACAGGCACAAAGTGCAGCTCGGTGTCCAGCTCCCAGTGTGAATCGGCACCCAAGGATCCCAGCTACGGATCTGCCCCTGTTGGAGCAATGGAGCCAGGTTCATTTACAGCAGCCAGGGATTTGACTCACAGTCTATAACTTGTTATTTGCCCGGGGAGAAGTCTGGGGTTAGCTGGTGCGTTTCAGTCTGAGTGTGGATAAGAACCCTGTACCAGCAAGTAGAGCTCGCTGGACCCCTTCAGTGATCCCACACAGCCCCAGGAAGGAGGGCTGTGGGACTCCTGACTCCAGGAGGGGAACCAGACCCATGGCTGAAGGCTGGTGTGAGTATGCCAGAGACCCGCTGGAGATGGGTTAGGCCAACAGCCTACCCTGACCCCCTGCCGTGTTATGGGCCAGATCCTGCACTATTGGGGTTACTGAGAGCGCTCCCATTTATTGCAGTGGGAGCAGAGCCAGGGCTGACATGTCCATGGCCCTGATCCTGCAGGCCGATGATCCGTCCCTTCCACTCGCATGGGCATCCCTTGACTTGAATGGGCTCTGGGCAGGCGCCAGGGCCTGTACCAGCAAAGCAATGTACAGGATTGGGCCCATGAGCATGTACACACTGGGGAAACGCAGCTAGGAGAGTCGGTGGGAGGCTGAATGCAGGTTTGTCTCCTGATCCTCAGATCTTTAGCTCGGCATATTTTGCACTCACCATAAATATCAGCGAAGAGCCAGGAGCAATTCACAGAACCCCCCATGCAGTAGGCAGGGCTGGTATCCCCTTGTACAGGTGGGAAACTGAGGCACGGAGTGGCTAAGTGGCTGGCCCAACCTCACCCAGAAAGTTTGTGGCAGAGCAGGGAATTCATCCTGGTCTCTAAAGTCCTAACCATAGACCAGCCTTCGGTACTGTTAATGATCACAGTAATTAATGAATAACACAGTAATTAATGAATAACTGCTATTTTAATTAATTTAAGCTGGGCTTTTCAAATCCCAGGGAAATTCCATCGTTACCCCATAAAAACTAATCACATTTGGCCATGTATGCGGCATTTCTGCTGTTTGCACCCATGTGCGAGGTGAACATGTAGCATTTTCTATCGTTGGATGTCATCTCCAGTTAAGGTTTCTTAAAACAAAATGTCTATAATCATGAGCCGGTGATTATGCACATGCAAATATTTACACCTGAATCTGAGTGTGCAAAACAGCATCCCAGTGTGCAAATGGGCATCCACTTCTGTGTCCAGCCCATCACAGTTTGCCCCGTATGTCATTTTACATCCCACCAAAACCTGGTGCACACTATGAAAAATTCGGGGTGGCTATAACATGATAGCTGACATGAGTCGCCTCGCCCAGTTAAACCTGCCTATTGCCCTGTGTGGGGAAGGTAAAATGTGGTACAATGTGGCCCTGCAGGTACCTCACCCACAGCCCTCTCTTGGGTCTCACAAGACCTTTCTCCAAGGCCAGGACACTTGTACCAAGGCTTCCCCTTTATGAAGTCTCATTTATTAGATCTCTTAGCCCATCCCTGGTTCTCCTTTCATTCAGGGTTCCCACAGACCTCCATCTGGGGTCTGCGGATACTGCCCATAACTTCCCCCCTTAGGAGAGGAATATCACACTCTCCTTCTGGGCTCTGAGCTGACATCTCAGGGGGATTCCCCTCCTGGAGTCAGGAGTCCCACAGCCCTCCTTCCTGGGGCTGTGTGGGATCACTGAAGCCAACTTCAGCCCTCGCTCAGCTTCTCTGCGGTGGCTTCTTTTAACTCAGACCAGCCCTCCATCCCCCTTTGGCTCCCTGGAGGATTCTCTTCTATCACAAAGCCTGGACTTACTTAGCCACATAGCCTACCTGGCTCAAGGCTGTGATAATGTTCCCCACCGGGGGAGGAGTGCGGAGTGGGGCTGAACTCATCACCTGGTAATGGAGGGGAAAAAGAAATTGCAAAAAACCATGGCCAACTTCAGACCTCATTCAGCGTCTTTGCATGGGCCCCTTTTAGCCCAGACCGGCCATCTAGGGTGACCAGATAGCAAGTAAGAAAAATTGGGAATTTTTTTTTTGTACAGTTATAGTTGCGTGTATAAGCAAATCCCCAAATATCTGGATAGTCTTGATAATAATGGGATGTCTGGTCACCCAACATCCATCCACCCTCCTTTGGCTACCTGGAGGCTTCTCTTTTATCATGAGGCCTAAACTGACTTAGCCACATAGCCTACCTGGCACCGGGCTGTGATAATGTTCCTCGCCAGGGGAGAAGTGAGGCGTGGGGCAGGATCCGCCACCTCTTCATGGGGCCAGTGACTCTGGGACACTTTGGCTGCCATCACCATTCACAGCGAGGTAACGAGTTGGCTTTAGCCATCGCCTTGTGAAACACCACATTGCCCCTCGTGGATTCTTACCCCGCAGCCCCTGCCCATGCAGGTGCCTATGGTAGGGTAACGGTCTCGCCACTGAGAGTGCTGGGTGCTCTCCTCTAATCTCAGACCAGGGCCCCCCGTCCCCTACAGGGAAATTCCCCCACACTGAGTGAATCCGTTTACCTGGGGACGATGGCTCTGCTCCGGAGCTGTCACTCCCAGAAAGGCTGGGACCACCTATGGAGCAGACACATAGTGATCACAGATCCCCTCAAACAGCCAGAACCCCGACGTGAAATGGCAGTGACTGCCAGTGAAATACCTGTGAGTGTCTCTGGGAGCGTCCCGTAGCGACATAGAAACATTTGATTAGCAAAGCAACAAGCTGCTCAAGAGAGGCAGTATTGCCTTGTGGCTAGAGCACTGGGTGTGAACTCAGGAGATGTGGGTGCTAATCCCACCTCTGCGTCTGGGCGACCTTAGGTAAATCATCATCTCTCTGTGTGCCTCAGTTTCCCCTTCGGTACAACGGGGATAATGATGCTGACCTCCTTTGTAAAGTGAGTTCTTTACAACTCCTTTACAACTCCTTTGAGTTCTACTTATGCATAAGCAGGTGCTGAGTGAGCTCTCCCCTGACGTCTGTTGATGAACTGGGGGAAAAGAGCTGAGGAGCAGGCTGTATTTACATACGCACAATTGCTTTGCCAAAGGGGTCAGTTTTGGGCTAAAATTCACTTTAGTCTTGAATGCAGGGCAATGACACGTCATGATCCTTATTGCGTGAGTTAAGGGCAGAAAACTTTGCTGAGCATGCCCAGATGGAGGGGGTCACCCTCCCGTAACCTCGCCCGCTAAGCAGGGGATATTGATGCCAAATCCAAGCAAAAGTCAGAGGTGGGTGGGGGTGGGGGTGGGGGTGGGGGTTCTCTCTCTGGCAGGGTGGATCCTGTAGAGAGCGGCACATTACAAAACCTAAATTACTTCTGTGTGATACTGGGGAGAGAAATACACACAGGGCTGTCTGTGCTCTCCCTGAAATCAATGGAGAATAAACCACCTGAGTGCCTGTTCCTTTACCATGCCGTCTGTAAGGAAATCAGCCCGAGAACATGAATGAGAGAGATGGGCCAGAGCTACAACCTTCAGGGTCAGATTTTGAATTTCCCCTTTGCCAGAGCCAAGCAAAGGTGGAAGGTTTTTCAAAGCCAGCGTTTTGATCGGTCTCACTAGACAGGGTGATGGTCTGGATGTGGATAATGTGTACCCAGAACTTAGATCGGCAGCCACGAGTAGTTTCTAATTTAGCACCATTCCCTGCTGTGCATGTGCCCAGGAGGATTTTCAAATGGTCACAACCCGGCAGTGCCAGGTTTACAATGGCTCCAGTGGCACTGCGCCTCAAGACCCCGCTTGGCTGCCCCGCCTACCACTTGCTCCTCTTGGCCTGCCTGCCAGCTGGCCGAGGGCACCTCTCCACCCCCTGACACCACCCCTGCTCCTCTCACTCCCCTGGCTGGACCCGAGTGCACCTCTGGCTCTGGGCAGTCTCTGCTTCCCACCACCTGTTGGGCCCCACCTGTCCCCCCGGAGCTGAGCTACCTGGGACTGGTGCAGAAGCCTGGCCAGTCTCAGCCAGGTGTGTGTGTGTGGGGAACAATGTGGAGGGCTTCGCTGGGCCCCTCCAGGCAAGTGTGTCTTGAGGGATCCTGGCCGGGGCAGATCCTGGCCTGGCTGATCACAGGTCTGGGGGGCCTCAGGCCATAGGGAGTTGGGAGGTGTTGGGGGGGGGGGGCTGTGTGGTCTGGCATAGGCCCACCCACGAGGGGAAGGAGCATTCTGGCAGCACAGAGCCAGGCAGGCCACTGTGCATCTGGCAATTGCCGGTTTGTAAATAGTGCCCTTGGATTGTGCGTAGCAGGGCTGCCCCTGCCGTGCCATGCCCCATTGCCTTTGGCTGGCCCCTTGACCTCCCCACGCCATGCTCCATTGCCTCCATGGGGCCCACAAATATGTTTGGTGCAGGGCCTCCAAAAGGTTAATCCAGCCCTGCAACCCGGTTAGTTTACCCCCGTCGGTTCTGAACTTCAAGCAAAGCCTGTGTAGACATTAATGATGATGCACCTGCCAAATTCCACATTTAAGGATTTGTCCATGTTTTGAACTGGTCTGTCCTGTTCTTCACCTTCATAACACCCTGAAAGGGCTGGTGGAATCTTGCTCAACTAAACTAAACTAACGGACGTTGAGCTGGAGTTCAGGCACGGAGAGTTCAGCACAAGAGATGGAAGTTTAGAAACTTTTACTCTAGCTGCAACTGGCTGCTCTCACCGTGCCCCCTTTGCCTCCCCCTGTGTGCTAAGCAGCCCTCTGTTCGTTCAGCGTGTTACCTGGTGCACTCAGGTATCGGCGGGTACTGGGGAGAGAAGTCTTCTCCTGGTTCCTGTCATCCTTGTGCTGGTAGCGGCAGGAATACTCCCCTGTGCTCTCTGGAGACACTGGCTGGGCTGACTCAAAGATGAATTTGTTTCTGTCCTTGGGCAGCATTAACATTTCCTTGCCATCCTTACAGAAGATGACGCGCGTCACCGAGGTGTCCATAGGGACGAAGCACAGCAGTATGACATTATCCCCTGAGTGGGAAGAGCCCTTGTCCAGGATCAGTGTCGGGGCAGGGAGATCACCTAGGTGGGGAGGAAACATAATTTAGTTAAATGGCTCCTCTCTCATGGAGCTGACATTTGAATTATGGCAGAGACTAGCCAGGCCCTTGTGTGTTACCCTGGATCTGGCTCACCTCAGCCTGGGATTTTATGCGACGGGGAACAAGGGTCTCCCTCTCACCAGCCGGATTTGTAAATTCAAACCCATTTGTCCTATGGAGATCAGGGGGAGCTGCCCCCTCCTGCCCTACACCCTGTCAGCTCCAACCGGTTCCTCTGCTTTTATCCCTCTTGGGCCAGATTCTCAGCGGGCGTAAATCAGCAAAGCACCGGCTCTTTGCACAGGGTCTCAGGCTGTCGTGTCTCACCGCTGTTGTTTGAATTAGCTCAGGTGTGTCTACATGCTCCAGTCACAAACTGGTGCAAATTCCACTGCTTTGCCACTTACAACCTCTTACCCAATTCTCGATCAATTTACCCCCACTCCCGTGTAAACTGGGCCAACATTTACACTCCCATTGGATTTGGGCCCCTTGCACTCATCCTGTGGGTCTGACTCTGGTCCTACTGACGTCAGACTGAGTCTGGCCCAATGAAACAGCACCAGGCTTTTTATACGGTCAGTGGCGGTATCTAAAATTTCCCCCATAAGACCTGATCCTCAGGCTTCTGCTCCACCCTCTGGACACACAGGGCCGAATTCTCATTTACACTAAATCCCCGTCCACTGGTAAAGTGAGTGTGAATTTACACCCTCTGTTAGCCTCCTTACACTGCCCAAGTGCTATCAGCAGGCATTAGTGTGCCCGAGGATCAGGTCCCTCTGGTCTATAATTAACATTGTTACACGGCACCAACACTCACCGGGAAAGCTGCAGATTTCCTGGCTTGCAGCCAGTGCCCCTGTGCAATAAAATATAAATTCCTGTCATTAGTGCAGCCAGGTCAGTTGGGAGCTTATCGGAGTGTCACAAATTTAAAATACATGGAGCTTTTGCCAGAGCTGCCGAGCATCTCTGGTGGGAATCCCGTCCCCAGGCTGGTTTCCTCCACTACCCATTTGTTCTGTCCTCCATCAGTTCTGACATCTTCCTAGTCAAGCAACTGCACCTCTCCCCTCGGATCAATAGCCACACCAGCAACCCCAGCCCTTTATTCACCTTCCTCAGACTTTCCCATTTGTCTGTGAGCTCTCTGAGGTAGGGAGAGTCTGTTTCTTCTGGGTTTGTACAGTGCCTTGCGCAGTGGGGTGCTGGGCCATGACTGGGGCTCCTAGGGGCTATTGTAATACACCTGATAAATCATCTCAGTCATCATCCTAACCACAGAATAAATTCCTACAATTCTGCCACCGTGCAACGAATTAATTTGGTTTTTATTAGTTGCCCTCTGCCCCCAGTACCTCCTCCTTGGGCTGCTTGTAGTGTTCTAGACAGCCCCTTTCCTCCTTTTGCTGAAATGGGGATCAGGCAAATCAGGCATTTAAAGTGACTCTAGCAAAATTCAGTTCTGGGTCAGAGACCAGGCTAAGTCTGGTATCACAAAGATAATTGGGGTAAGCAATGGGGTCTCCCATTGCAGCTCTTCTGGATGGTTATTGCCATGTAACTGCAGAGTTTGTTTGCTGCGTTCTGCAGCTCTAAATTCCTGAGGGTCTGCTCTGCTCTTGCCTACTCTGAGGAAATTGAGAAAAAAATCTGACCGGTACCAGCCCCAGTTCAGCTGAATAGATGTTAGCACTAGTATGGACATGAGTGCTACAACTGGGGCCATATCGATCATTACTTTGTGAAGGCTAACTTCATTTAACTAAAACAGGAATAAAAACGGTTCCTGCCACAGAAGTCTTATCTATACTAGAGTTCGTATGGTGTTAATGCACTTATTGGACTTCTGGATTAAATTTCCTAGTGTACACAGAATTACCATGTACAGTTCAGACACACCCTCCTGGATATTTTAGTTTAGTTCTTCCTTGCTTTGCTGTCTTTCCCTTAGGCCGTGTCTTCACTGAAAACAATGTATTTTGACATGAAGATAGCTAAATTGGCATAAAATCCTGGTGGAGACAAGACACTGGGAGTTTTTACCGCAATGCAGCTCTGCAAGGTCAACCCCAGCTGGGGGGATTAGAGTTTACATTGACTTGCTACGTTGAAGTAACAACTAGCTGTGCCTTGTCTCCACTAGGACTGTACAGGGAGGTTGTCTTCTTGATGTACAAACAAACCTCTTTTTGCAATGAAAATGTAGCTTTGGTCTAAAATGAAGGGAATTCTGGCTGGCAGTGTATGATTGGTGGACAAATAACAAAGATTGTTCACATTACAATAATTTTTCTTCTTTTGGCATTTTATGTGATATAAGATCTTAAAATTACATACATTTTATGTTAGATACATTTTAGGATGTTTGAAAATGTCTTGGTTGGAATTTTCTTTTCCTTGAGGCTTGTACTTGGCAGTTTCACTGATCCTGACATTACAGAAAGGGTGATTTGTGGTGATATGTGCATGGAAGGTTATTGAAGGAAGTAACATTCAAAGAACGATCAAAAGTAGAAATTCAGTTGGCAGCAAATTTGTCATTGAGCTGCATTCTCAGATTTCCTAGGAAAGTCCAGTACAGACCCATGCACAGAGTGAAAAATTCTAAGTTAACATAACAATGTAAATCCTGCATAAATCCTGCTGTCTTGCTGGGTCAGTGTGAAGCTCAGCTTCTTGGATTACCCTGATGCGAACAGAACATATTTCACAGCATTTGCCTCTGAATTCAAACGTGCAGCAGAAAGGAGAGTTGGAATAAAGAGTTGAAAGCATTTTACAGTTGCTAACCGTGATGGCAATACAAGGCTGTGCTCTATGGGACAGCGCTTAGAGGCTACTCAACACCACGCCTTCGCTGAGGCTGGCATGGACGCACACGGTTCCTAGATTCATAGAGTCCAAGAGCAAAGGAACCATTGTGATCATCTAGAACTTCCCCACATAATCCTCTTTGAACAGAGCAGATCTGCTAGAAAACCACCCAATGTTGGTATAAACACTGCCAGTGATGGAGAATCCACCACAAGCCTTGTGAAATTGTTCCAGTGAATTGGTGGAGCTGCGGATGCCAAGAAACAGATCCTGAACATACCTCCTAGGAGGGGCTCAGCACAGCCTACAGGATTACACCTAATTAACGGACTCATTAGCTGTTCTCAGTCTCCCTGAAAGCCAAGCTAAACCCAGCCAGTTGTGTCCATACTCACAGAGCAGGCAGAGGCCCAACGACAGGACCATTGGGAGAAGTGGTGAGAATCGCAGCAGCCCCTCAGAGATTTGGCAGCAGGGAAGGCCTGTCTCTCTCTGCTTCTCAGTGTCTCAGGGAGAGATGTCTCTGATCTGATCTCTCCCCTTCTGATCTGCAGGGAGAAGGGAACAGAGAAGCCGCAGGCGCTCTCTGATCTGCCACGTGCTCCCCGAGGTTCAGAGAGAAGAAAAGCCACAGCTCCTGTGAGAGACGGGGCCGTGTCTGCTACTGGCCTCATGACCGGGGGGATCTCGCTACCCAGCGGGAGGGGGACGCTGCTCTCCCATCTGGTCTGTCACAAGCCTTATGCTGAACATTGTGGTTACTGAGATAATATCCATTCCAACGCTGCAAAGTCCCTCTAACATCCGCTAGACAAGAATTGTCAAAAGCTTGAGACTAGGGAGGGTCTGTGCTGGTGAGAACTTCCACTGACGTTCATGGCCAAGCTCTCACTGGCAGCTGTCGGATCAGGCCCTTTCTTTGTAACTCAGTGGAATTGTTCAATGCGCTGATTGTCCCTTCACCTTCAGTAGAGCCTCACTCAATGGTGCAAGTAGAATTCATTCCTTACCGGTATGCTTCCTCATGGGAGGGACACAAAGGGGGGGTACAAGGTAAAAGGGGGTATGTTTCCTCCCCACATGGCATCTCCCCACCTTGCCCCCAGTCTGGGGCCCCCGCGCTCTCCCCATCCCCTCCCCACGATCCAGCCCACGTTACCTGGGGGGGCTCTGTCCTCCTCCCACTGCGGGGAAAGGAGCAGAATGTGGGGCTGCTGGGTGGCCCCATACTGGCAGCTCCTCCAGTGCGGCTGTACTGCCCCCAGCCCTGTCCTCCGGTAGGGCTGCTGTACAGACCCCGGACAGGACTCAGCAGTTGCAGCTGTGTGGAAGGGCTGGGGGAAGTACAGCCACGCCGGAGGAGCTGCCGGCTGTTCTGCTCCTCCTATGTCTTTCCATACCGAGTACCGGCTATAAATATCTCACTGGTACGACGTACCGGAGTGTACCGCCCTACTTGCACCACTGGTCTCACTTCTGGTTAAATACCAGGCCCTGGGCAGCATTTCTTATTGGCATAGCACCAGAGATTTCCCCACCCACCCTTGTGTTTAGAAGTGATTGAAGTCCTCTCCAGCAGCTTGCCTACAGATTTAAAGCTCTTATGTGAAATGAAATGAGTGGCCTAGGAAGGAGAGAGCTCCCAGATCTCTTCTCTTACCAATATGCAGCTATGATAACATAGGTCAGGGCAAATGCACTTGTATTCCCCCCATCATGGCTCACAAAGGGCATCTGATCTAGGTTCCCATCTCCTCAGCTGTGACCTTCCTTGGGCGGAGACCTGTGTTTATCGACCACCTGACTGGGTTTTTTCCAGGCTGCACAGTTCTCTGCCTTATGCTGTGATATCCTCAGCAAGCCAGACTGGGGCTGAAAGGCCAGTGTCTGCGCTTTGCTTTCTCTCTGCGGGCTGTGACCAGTGTATTGCCAGCTGTTACCACACAGCCCCTTCTAAGCCTGCACATTTATTCTGGACGTGAAAGTGTTACAGAGAAAACATATTAAAGGAATATGGAACCTATACGCAGGCTAAATAGTTTAAATAGATCAACCCCCAGCTCCAGCCGTGGGCTGTGGTAGGTTTCAGTTCTTCAAAACCCACCACTGGGTTTTCCCTGAGGTTACCAGTTTGTAACTGTCTGAGAACCAGAACCCAGACTGGGCAGATCAGCCTGTTCCTTTATAGAGCTCAGGCCTTTGATCTTCAACCTCCAGGAAGAGGGAATCACCTCTTTTCATGGCCTAGCTGCTCCTTTCCCATCCCTCACCCTCTGGTGGTCCCAGTGCCCATTGTATGGCACAGCCACCAGTCATAACCTCTGGTTTCCTAGACCTTGGGCTTACGTAAGTCCTGCCACTACTGAGCTTCATGCTGGGAAATTTTACTTGTGTCTCCCCTCACTCTGCTCCTTTATTCTCAGGCCCCTGACCCCAGGAGTGGTACGCTCCCTGATAAAGACGGTAGGTGGTTTTCGAAGGCCGCAGCAGGAACAAATCGTCACCACAGCTCCCCTCCAGGCTTGTTTAACAAACTCTTAATTTATTACTTGCATGTAAAGCCAGGAGTGAACTCACTGCTGTCCATTTAGGGGTGTTCTCTTTACCCTCTCAAGTCAGGAAAGTCTCACTGCAGATCCCAGGCCAGACATTCTTCTCAGAAGCTCCTGGGTCTTACATCCTCTGAACTTGGTCTCAGTTCCACCTTCCCAGTTGCCTGGACCATACAGCCCCCCATGCGCTAGTCTCTGGTGTCTTGAGTATCCATTCCTGGCACCTTCAGCCACTGTCCTCGGCCACCTGCTGGAACTGGCATGAATGTACCATGTCAGCTCCTAGCAACCCAATACACCTTTCCAGAGTCCTCACATGTTAAATTGCCATCTTGTGCCGAAATCCAGGTTTTACTTCCCACAGCTCCAGCCCCACTAACATGAATTCACCACATTATTTATCTGTCAGGCTTGTCAGTTCTATGGCTGAGCTGCAGCAGGTCCTGGCGTGTCCTGGTTGCCCGACTGAGGCTGCTTTTCTCTCTGGAACGGGGAGACGGCATTCTGTCTTGGCTGTGTCTAGCTATGCTGTAGCATCTCAGCTGCTCCCAATCACACCTGGATTTCACCCTCCCTGGATTTCACCCTCCCAACACCCTTGGCAGGCAGGGGAGAATTATTCCCATTTCACCAGGCACAAGGACATGAAGCCACTTGCCCCAGTTCCCCCAGTCGGTAGGTGACTGTAGCAGGAATTCTCCCCCATGACAGGGGAACACAACACCTGCTCTGGGGGTGTCTGCAGAGAAGCTGCTTTAGCGGCACAGAACAGGGGAGGACACACTTGTGAGAGCTGCTTCTGGATTAGTCACTGACAAAACCCTTTGGTAACACAGAGTTCAGGTGCCCGGCGATAGCTCCTGCCCTGCCAGGGCATTGAGTCCAGCAAAGCTCAGACTGTGAACCCCAGGAAAGGCAGCGTTAAGGTTAACGCCCATGTACCTCACCTCTGCCCCCCGGGGGCCGGCGGCAGCCACTGGGAATCATTGGCCTGTATTCCAGCTGCATTCCCTGAGCTAGGTGCGGCTGTCTGAATGGTGGAGAGGTTTG
Source organism: Terrapene triunguis (assembly GCF_002925995.2). Taxonomy (NCBI): domain Eukaryota; kingdom Metazoa; phylum Chordata; order Testudines; family Emydidae; genus Terrapene; species Terrapene triunguis. The sequence goes on along the minus strand of NW_020696242.1, from coordinate 317,010 downwards.
TCTGAGAAGCGTGGCAGGGCTGTGATGGGCTCCGAGTCCAGGGGGAGGGGTGGTGAGTGAAGGCCCAAGAGGTGTTTGTACTTGAGAGACCCAGTTTGCCCTGTGCAGTGCTGCGTTGTGCAGGCTGTGCCAGTCACGGGGCTCGGGGGTGTTCTCGGCACGGGGACTGTCAGCAGGGAGGTGGGGGTGGGGGCGGGGCTGCTCTGTGGGTTTGCTGAAGGGTGAGGGAAAGTCGCGAATTAAATGGCGTCGTGCGCGTAGGAACGAGGAGCTGGGGAAAGGGGGGTAAATGTACCAGAGGTGGAGTTCTTAGGGTGGAGCAGGCTCAGTCTGTGAGCGGAGGGCGGGTGCCTGTAGCTCTTGTTTGCTACAGTGCAAAGGCAGAGCCTGGGCGTGTACGGGAAGACTTTGGCAAACCAGTAAAGTGCTAAAACCACTATGGCTTATTGTTAAAAGCAACCTAGTCACCAAGCTGTAAATTGGCCATTCAGCAGTCTCAGCTTGGCCAAGGCAGGAGGGGAGGGGGTTTAGGGTGCCACAGAAAGGGCAGCTTGACCCCGCGTCCTTCCTGATAAGAATTGTGTTGAAATTGCTGATACATGCATTTTAAAAGAGCAGGAATGTCTATTGGAGTCTCAAGGATGCAGGCTCTGGAAAGACCCACACCTGGTTAATCAATAATCAGAAGGAACCTCTTGCTTGAAACTGCTTACTTGACAAGTTTTCTTCAAGGGACATGCCATTGTATTGCTAATGTATAAATAAGGGGGAAAAGCTTAAGACAGGTGGGACTCCTTTGGGGGACTCTTCGGGACTGGTCTCTCCCTCTGGATGCATCTTATGTTCCCCACTGGCAGACGGGCTGCCACTGTGCCACTCGAGAGCCACACCCAGCTTTGGTAATTATCAAGGGTTGCGGGTGTTTTACTAACTTGTTGCGGACGTGTGTAAGTGCTTGAGACTAGTAAAGTTTAGCTTTAAGTGAAAGCACTCTTGTGTTGTCCTGTTTGTGCCAGCCATCTATCGGTCAGACGGCCGTGTCTCCCCTGATTTATTTCCTGACACCACCTCGCACAGAGTAAAAGTTACCAAGAGCTTTGGGTTGAAAGAACCCTGGGTAACAGGCGTATGGGGCAGTGCTCAATGAGAGCAGAGTTAAGGTTGCACGGCCCTGGCTCTTCCCTCGGTTTCCTGGTTTTAGGAAGCCTGAGTGTGAAATACCTGAACTCGGAATGTTCTGGTTTTCAGACGTGTGAGTTTGGCTGGTCTCAGCATTCTGGATGGGCGCAAGATACCCCGGGGCAGCCTCAACTCTGTGCTAATGAAACTGTTTGTCAGTGTGTGTGTGTGTGTGTGGGGGGAGATCAGAGCATAAATGATTTATTCTCACATCCCTGTCCCCCTCCATCTGTGATGTTCATGACTCTCTGCATCTGGGTGTCTCTGCGGCCCCCGTGGGGGTGAGAAAACACTGCTTGAACCGAACCTGTGTAACTACAAAGTTTCCCCAGGTCCCCAGTGGACCCAGAGAGGTAATTGTTCCATGTATGTTTCACCGTAACACCTGGCACTAGTTGACGCTTAACGACGCTCCCAGGAGGCAGGTTGGACAGAGAGAAGGCAAAGCACTTTATTAGCTGCACAGGAGCCAGCTCAAACCGAGGCTGACAGACACCTTGGGCGAGGTGTTTAAAGGAACTTAGGCATCTAACTCTCACTGACATCCATGGGAGTTAGGCACTTCAATACCTTTAAAAATCTGCCCCCTTGTTCACCCTGCGCATGCTCAGAGGTTCAGCACAGACCCCAGCACATCCCCCCACAGCAGCATTACAGCGTAACGCTGGCACAGCTACGCCCACGCAGGCATCCCCGCGATTTCCCTCTTCCCAACCCCACCGTGAGGCTGGCACCAGAGAGATTTGCCTCAGCATCTGTGTCCTGGATATTCAGTAAATGCAGGAGCCATTTCAGGCCAAATTCTGAACTCATTTGGGACCCTGCATTTGCATTTCCCACAACCAGGCGTGCACGTCAGGCAGCTGTCTGTGCAAATGGCTTGTGACTGCCTGTCGCTCTGCATGCTCAGTCACCGAGGGGATTTTATGTGCAGGCCTCCGGGGTGTGAACTTTGGCCAGGAAGGTTCTGCCGTAACTATAATAACGGGCTGTGATGTGAAGCCCGGCCTCGGTCACACCCGGTTTCCGTTGCCCACGAAGTGTCTGAGCTTCTCTTGTGCCATCGACTGACCCAAACGCTGCTTCTCGCTGGCTGGTTAACAGGCTACATCACCATCTCCTTCCTGGGGCTCCGCTCAGGCTGGCAGCAAGTGTGGGGTTCATGCAGGCTTGTGGGGCACTGGGAATCCTGTGGGGAAGTGACAGGGAATCCCAGTGACCGGCTCTCATGCAGCTGCCCCCCACCCCCTCCCAGAGTGACAGCGCTGAGTGCCCTAGGTTATCAGTTGGTCCCCCCATCTACAGGGAGAGCTGGGCAGTTGGGGAAGGGCAGCGACTCAGGCTCTAGGCGAATGAGCCCTGGGGCCTTGCAGGGGGGTGCCGGTGAGGGGACCCAGCACAGATCGCGCCCTTGGTAGCAGGTGCGGGCGGGAGATGGAGGCTCTGAGGTGGCAGGGAGGGTGGGTCGGATCCTTTCCCCACTGACCAGTCCCTACACTGGCTTTGTGGGGAGAACAACCCCCATCCCACATGGGCCCATTCACAGAGTGTCGCACTTACCCAGAGCTATGGAGTCGTCCGGGTGTCCTGTACTCGAGAGCCGCCCTGTCCCACCACTGCGTACGTCACTGCCACGTCCCTGTCCACCCTGGGCTGCTGGGACATCAATACAACACGGACAGGGAGAGAGCCCTGATGAGCTGGCTGGGAAACACCCCCACACAGACAGGTCGGCCGGGAATCCTGGGTTCATGGATTCCAAGGGCAGAAGGGACCATTGTGATCCCCTCGTCTGACACCCTGTGTGACGCCGGCCGGAGACGTCCCCACAATAACTCCTCGATCTGTTAGACACACGTCCAATCCTGAGTATAAATTGTCAGGGATGGAGAATCCCACATGGCCCCTGGGGAATGGTCCCAGTGGTTAATTGCTCTCCCTGTTAAACGCTTACACCCTATTCCCAGTCTGAATTAGGCTATCAGGGAGCACCAGGGCGGGGCCCTGGTCAGGGCCCCAGGATGTGGTGAGAGGGGAGGGGGATTTCCTTAATCATTGAATATCAGGGTTGGAAGGGACCTCAAGAGGTCATCTAGTCCAACCCCCTGCTCAAAGCAGGACCTAATCCCCAACTAAATCATCCCAGCCAGGGCTTTGTCAAGCCTGACCTTAAAAACCTCTATGGAAGGAGATTCCATCACCTCCCTAGGTAACCCATTCCAGTGCTTCACCACCCTCCTAGTGAAAAAGTTTTTCCTAAAATCAAACCTAAACCTTAGAGCCAGGGCAGCAGAGTGCCATGCTCAGGAGGGTGCTGGAGCACAGGTGTTAACTTTAACCACGTGCTCCAGTCCTATTGGAATCAATGGGATGGCACAGGCGCTTGGAGTCCCCCATACAATCGAGGGCTCCCCTCAGCCAGGGCTTCTGGGGATGAGACAATCCATGGGTAAGTCAGGGAAACTCCCCCAGCTGAGCCGGACGTGATCACAGACCCACAGACAAACCTTTTCCTTTCTTCTATTGCATTTGTGGGGTCAGATCCCCTGCTGGTGTAAATCAGTGTCGCTCCATTGCGGTCACAGGAATGAGGCCGAATTACACATGCTGGTGATTTGGTTCATTGGCTTGAATGGAGGTTCAGCTGATTTACACCAACTGGGGATCTGGCCCATTGACACCAATAGAGTGACACCAGTTTACATCAGTGGGGGATCTGGCCTTATTGACTCCAGTGGCCCTACAGTGACATGAAACTGGCTGGAGAATTAAGTCCAGACTCTTAAATTCTTTCTTTCACCATGGGCAAGTCATGCCTGACCAACCTGATTGACTTCTATGAAGAGATAACTGGCTCTGGGGATATGAGGGAAGCAATGGACGTGATCTATCTTGACTTTAGCAAACCTTTTGATACGGTCTCCCACAGTATTCTTGCCAGCAAGTTAAAAAAGTACGGATTGGATTAATGGACTATGAGGTGGATAGAAAGCTGTCCTGATCATCGGCCTCAATGGCTTGATGTCTAGTTGGCAGCCAGTATCAAGCGGAGTGCCCCAGGGGTCTGTCCTAGGGCTGGTTTTGTTCAACATCTTCATTAATGATCTGAATGATGGGATGAATTGAACCCTCAGCAAGTTTGTGGCTGACACTAATCTGCCGGGAGAGGCAGATACGCTGTAGGGTAGAGATAGTGTCCAGAGTGAGCTAGAGAAATTGGAGGATTGGGCCAAAAGAAATCTGATGAGGTTCAATAAGAAGAAGTGCAGAATCCTGCATTTAGGATGGAAGAATCCCATGCACCACTACAGGCTGGGGACCAACTGGCTAAGCAGCAGTTCTGCAGATAAGAACCTGGGGATTACAGTGGACAAGAAGCTGGATATGAGTCAGCAGTGTGCCCTTGTTGCCAAGAAGGCTAACTGCATATTGGGCTGCATTAGTAGGAGCATGGCCAGCATGTCAAGGGAAGTCATTATTTCCCTTTATTCGGCACTGGTAAGGCCATAACTGGAGTATTGCCTCATGTTTAGGGCCCTCCACTACAGAAAGGATGTGGACAAATTGGAGAGTCCAGCGGAGGGCAATGGCAATGATTAGTGGGCTGGAGCACATGACTTATGAGGAGAGACTGAGGGAACTGGGATTGTTTAGTCTGCAGCAGAGAAGAGTGAGGCAGGATTTGATAGCAGCCTTCAACTACCTGAAGCGGGGAGGGGTCCAAAGAGGATGGAGCTCGGCTGTTCTCAGGGGTGGCAGATGACAGAACAAGGAGCGATGGTCTCAAGTTGCAGTGGGGGAGGTCTAGGTTGGTTATTAGGAAAAACTATTTCACTAGGAGGATGGTGAAACACTGGAATGGGTTACCTAGGGAGGTGGTGGAATCGCCATCCTTAGAAGTTTCTAAGGCCCAGCCTGACAAAGCCCTGGCTGGGATGATTTAGTTGGTGTTGGTCTTGCTTTGAGCAGGGGATTGGACTAGATGACCTCCTGAGGTCTCTTCCAACCCTAATCTATGATTCTATGATTCTCCCTTCATGCCAGGACGGCCAGGGCTGGGATCACCCCTTGGTAAACCTCACTCCTGGCTAGGCCAGAGGCGCTGGCACTGGGATCAGGCCAGGGGTTTTCCCATGGTTTAGCCATATTTCCTGGTGCCTGTTTGCATGGGAACACTCTGCCAAGCCCGGCTCCCTAGGGTCCGTCTGCCCTGCGGGCACCGGCACAGCAACTCACCTGGGCAGTTCTGCTCTGGTGACCTCGGCATCTGGGAGAGAGAACCAAGGTCAATGCTTCCTCACCAGGCTCCCCACTCCCTGGAGAGACCCCAACCCACGTCCCCCAGAGACACAGACCCATCCCTGACCCCAGCTGGGCCCAGTGGGGAGAGACAGCACCGGTCACTGCCTGGCCAGTGTGAGCCCTAATGGGCTGGCTGGCCCCATGGACACCAGATGCCTATGGATCTGGGGGCGATGCTCTGGCTGTTCCTGGCGTGTGTCTCCTTTCTCCCCATACAGGGAGGTGTCTGCCCAGGCCCCTGCACCCACCCTGCAGTTTGCAGCAAGAGCTGCCAGGGCTCCCGCCAGTCCGGCCCCTGCCCACGGCCAGGGGCTCCCATCACCCCATCATTGGTCTGGGCGGAGGTTGGGGCAGCAGGGGGAACAGTCCTCATCAGGTCAAGGCTCTCTGGCCTGGCTGCCCAGGGCCCCTTCTGTCCCCAACACCCCGGACTCTGACACCAGCCAACAGATGGACAAAGGGCCAAGTTCCCCCTCGGGGCAGTGCTGGAACAACAGGCTCTTACACTGGATCTGATCTTCAGTGGCCGGGCTGCTCCAGTCTGGGCCGGGACCCCTGTGTGGAACGAGAGCTGAGTCAGTCCCACGTGCAGCACTTGGCGCTGGGGGCAGAGACCTGCTGCTGTTTGCCATGGGGACAGGAGGGCAGCAGCACCATCGCCATCACTAGGGTGGGGGGAGATGTGGCTCCCAGACTAGGGTCAGGCCCCTCAAAACCCCAGGAGCATTTGCATTGTGGGTAGCTGGGGGGGGGGGGTATGGCCCAGGTCAGCTCCCCAGGGCAGAGTCCCAGGCAGGGCAGCAGTGAGCCCCCCTCCCAGACCTGGGCATCACCTGGGGAGCAGCCCCAGAATGGAGCTGGGGGTCAGGGCGAGGTTCCCTCCTACCTGTGAGTCCTGCAGCGCGACACAACTACTGAGAGAAAGAAAATAGTGTTAGGGAAGCTCAGCGCACGTCACGGCCTGGGACGGCTGTTGGGACAGAGCCAGCCTGGCAGTCTGCACCTCTGCTCCCGATGTGCTGCACCTCCCCGCTGGTCTGTGGGGTCTAGCTACCCACAGAGCCCTGCAGCCACAGATCCACGGAGGCAGCACAGGTCAGTGGTTAGTGCAGGGGACAGATGCCCAGAGACCTCAGTGCTGGGTGATCTCAGAACAGTTAGTTCTGCTCCCCATGCCTCAGCAGGGTTACAACCAGCAAACGTGCCATTCACTGCCATTGGACTGGGATTTAAATTAGCTGTTACCTCTCAAGAAAAAGATCTTGGAGTCATCATGGATAGTTCACTGAAAACATCTGCTCAGTGTGCAGCAGCAGTGAAAAAAGCGAACAGAATGTTGGGAACCATTAGGAAAGGGATAGATAATAAGACACAAAATAGTATAATGCCACTATATAAATCTATGGTACACCCACACCTGGAATACTGTGTGCAGTTCTGGTTGCCCTATGTCACAAAAAATATATTAGAATTGGAAAAGGTACAGAAAAGGGCAACAAAAATGATTAAAGGTGCGGAATAGCTTGTGTACATGGAAAAATTAAAAAGTTTGGGACTTTTCAGCTTGGAAAAGAGACGACTAATAAGGGATATGATAGAGGTCTATGATATTGTAACTGATGTGGAGAAAATGAACAAGGAAGTGTTATTTACTTCTTCACACAACACAAGATCCAGGGGGCACTCAATGAAATTAAATAGGCAGCAGCTTTAAAACAAACAAAACTTCACCCAATGCAGTCAGCCTGTGGAACTCGTTGCCAGTGGATGTTGTGAAGGCAAAAAGTATAATGGGGTTTAGAAAGAACTGGCTAAGTTCATGGAGGAAAGGTCCATCAATGGGTATTAGCCAAGGGGGCCGGGGACAAACCCCATGCTCTGGGTGTCCCTAGTCTCTGACTGTCAGAAGCTGGGACTGGATGACAGGGGATGGATCACTCACTAATTGGCTGAAGAAAGGATGTTGGGCTAGATGGACCATTGGTCTGACCGAGAATGGCCGTTCTTATAATCTTTATGATTTAAGGTGTCAGAGCGACGCCCCGGAACAGCCGCCCATCCCAGCTCACACTTCACCCCACCAGCACCTACCTGACTTCATCAGAAAACACCCCAGCAGGCCCAGAGCCAGGCCGGCTGTGATGGCGAGTCCCACAATGAGTCCCAGTCCTAGAAAACCATTGGCGCAGCCGGGAACGGAGAGAAAAGCAGGGGATTAGGCCAGAGCCCAGGACTGATGCTGGTGGGGCTGGGAGTCTCCAGAACACAGGGGGGGAACAAAAAGGGATCCAGGATGGGGGGTGAGTCCCAGAGACCGGGGACCGAGGATAGGGGTGAGCCCCAGGGGACATGGATCCAGGACAGGGAAGCCCCCGTACATCATCTTACATCCCACCAAAACCTGGTGCACACCCGGTGGCTATAACATGATAGCTAACATGAGACGCCTCGCCCAGTTAAACCTGCCTCTTGCCTTGCGGCCCAGGCAACTGTCTCAGTGCGCCCTCCTGTGGCACAATGTGGCCCTGCAGGTGCCTTGCTCACAGCCTCCTCTTGCATTTTACCAGACCTTTCTCCAAGGTCGGGACACATGAAACAAGACTGCCCCTTTGGAGGGTCTCATTTATTAGATCTCTTGCAGTGCATCAAATTAGTCCATCCCGGGTTCTCCTTTCATTCAGTGTTCCAACAGACTTGGTGCCTGCAGATACTGCCTGTACCTTCCCCCCTTAGGAGAGGAATATCACACTGTCCTTCTGGGCTCTGAGCTGACATCTCAGGGGGGTTCCCCTCCTGGAGTCAGGAGTCCCACAGTCCTCCTTCCCAGGGCTGCATGGAATAAATGAGGCCAACTTCAGCCCTCACTCAGCTTCTTTGCATGGGCCCCTTTTAACCCAGGCCAGACATCTAGGGTGACCAAATAGCACGTGTGAAAAATCGAGACACCTTTTTTTTTCAGGCCGAGGGGAAAGTATAGTTGTCTGTATATCCGGATGGTTCAGATAAGATTGGAGTGTCTGGTCACCCCACATCCATCCATCCACCCTTCTTTGGCTCCCTGGATGCTTCTCTCTTATCATGAGGCCTGGACTAACTTAGCCACATGGCTGACCTGGCACAGGGCTGTGCTAATGTTCCCCGCCAGGGAACAGCGCAGAGTGGAGCTGCCCCTGTTACCTTGTCATGGGGCCAGTCACCCTGGGAAACCTGGGCTGCCGTCACATTTCACAGCGAGGTAACAAGTTGGCTTTAGCCATCTACTTGTGAAACACCACATTGCCCCTCGTGGATTCTTACCCCGCAGCCCCTGCCCATGCCGGTACAGCCTACGGCAGGGTAACGGTCTCGCCACTGAGAGTGCTGGGTGCTCTCCTCTAATCTCCGACCAGGGCCCCCGTCCCCTACAGGGAAATCCCCCCACACTGAGCGAATCCATTTACCTGGGGGCGATGGCACTGCTCCGGAGCTGTTATTCCCAGAAGGGCTGAGACCATCTGTGGGGCAGAAACACAGCGATCACAGATCCCCTCAAACAGCCAGAACCCCGACGTGAAATGGCAGCAACTGCCAATGAAATACCTGTGAGTGTCTCTGGGAGCGTCCCATAGCGACATGGGAACATTTGATTAGCAAAGCAACAAGCTGCTCAAGGGAGGCAGTATTTCCTTGTGGCTAGAGCACTGGGTGTGAACTCAGGAGATGTGGGTCCTAATCCCACCTCTGCGTCTGGGCGACCTTAGGTAAATCATCGTCTCTCTGTGTGCCTCAGTTTCCCTGTAAAGTGTTTTTATTTCTACCAATGTGTCAGCAGGTGCTGAATGAGCTCTCCCTTGATGACTATTGATGAACTTGGGGAAAAGGCCTCAGCAGCAGGCTGTATTTTCGTGTACAGACCTGCTTTGCCTAGGAGGTCAGCAGAGAGATCTGCTTTGCCAAATGGGTCAGTTTTGGGTTAAAATTCACTTTAATCTTGAATGCAGGGCAATGAAATGTTATTATCCTTATTGTGTGAGTAAAGGGCAGCAGAACTGTACTGAACATGCCATGATCGAGGGGGTCACCCTCCTGTAATCTCGCCCTATAAGCAGGGGATATTGATGCCAAATCCAAGCAAAAGTCAGAGGTGGGTGGGGGGTGGGGGTTCTGTCTCTGGCGGGATGGAGTCTGTAGGGAGCGGCACATTACAAAACCTCAATTACTTCTGTGTGATACTGGGGAGAGAAATACACACAGGGCTGGCTCTGCTCTCCCTGAAATCAATGGAAACCTTTCTACTGAATTCAAAGCAATTAGGGTCTGGCTGGTCCTGGTAGTACAATATTTTGCTGTGTCTCCTAAATAGTTTCACAGACATTGAAACCCAGAAAGGATTGTTCTGATCATCTGGTCTGACCTCCTGCATAACAGGAGCCAGTCCCGTATCTCTAGCCCATAACGTCTGTGGCGGAAGAGCCCAGAATTCAGAAGGAGCCTCGCTCTAGAGACATCACATGATGGAGAATCCACCACCTCTGAAATGAGTCCCCCTGGGTGCCTGTCTCTTTACCATGCTGTCTGTAAGGAAATCAGCCTGAGAAAATGAATGAGAGAGATGATCTGGGGCGGCCGCATTCGGAGTCAGATTTGGAACTTCCCCTTTTCTAGCACCAAGCAAACATGGCAGGGTTTTTAATACCACTGTTTTGATCAGGCTCATTAGAGGAGAACTGCAAGATCTGGATGTGGATAATGTGTATCCAGAACTTAGATCGGGAGCCACAAGTAGTTTCTAATTTGCAACATTCCCTGCTGTGCATGCACCCAGGAGGATTTTCAAATGGTCACAACTGTATTAGTTTACCCCTGTCTGTTCTGAACTGCAAGCAAAGCCTGAGTAGACATTAATGACAATGCACCTGCCAAATTTCACATTGAAGGATTTGCCCATGTTTTGAACAGGTCAGTCCTGTTCTTCACCTTCATAAAACTGCAAAAGGGGTGGATGGAATCTAGCTCAACTAAACTAATAGGCGTTGAGCTGGAGTTCAGCACGGAGAGTTTAGCACAAGAGGTGAAAGTTTAGAAACTTTTACTCTAGCTGCCACTAGCTGCCTCCCCCTGCGTGCTAAGCAGCCCTCGCTTCGTTCAGCTTGTTACCTGGTGCACTCACGTGCCGGTGGGCACTGGGGAGAGAATTCTTCTCCTGGTTCTTGTTGTCCTTGTGCTGGTAGCGGCAGGAATACTCCCCTGCGCTCTCTGGAGATGCTGACTGGGCTGACTCATAGATGTAGATGAATTTGTTTCCATCCTTGGGCAGCATTGAAATTTCCTTGCCGTCCTTACAGAAGATGATGCGCGTCGCTGAGGTGTCCATAGGGATGAAGCACATCAGTATGATGGTGTCCCCATGGTGGGCAGAGCCCTTGTCCAGGATCAGTGTCGGGGCAGGGAGGTCACCTAGGTGGGGAGGAAACACTATTTGGTGAAACGGCTCCTCTCTCATGGAGCTGATGTTTGAATTACGGCAGAGACGAGCCAGGCCCTTGTGTGTCACCCTGGATCCGGCTCACCTCAGCCTGGGACTTTATGGGACGGGGAACAAGGGTCTCCCTCTCACCAGCCGGATTTGTAAATTTAAACCCATTTGACCCACATGGGTCAGGGGGAGCTGCCCCCTCCTGCTTTACACCCTGTCAGCTCCCACCGGCTCCTCTGCTTTTATACCTCTTGGGCCAGCGTCTCAGTGGGGGTAAATCAGCAAAGCACAGGCTCTTTGCACAGGGTCTCAGGCTGTCGTGTCTTCACTGCTGTTGTTATTTGAATTAGCTCGGGTGTGTCTACATGCTCCAGTCACAAACTGGTGCAAATTCTACTGCTTTGCCACTTACAACCTCTTACCCCTTTCCCGATCAATTTACCCCCACTCCCATGTAAACTGGGCCACCAATTACACTGCCACTGGATTTGGGCCCCTTGCACTCATCCTGTGGGTCTGACTCTGGTCCTACTGAAGTCAGACTGAGTCTGCCCCAGTGAAACAGCACCAGGCTTTTTGTACCCTCAGTGGCAGTATCCAAAATGTCCCAAATAAAACCCGATCCTCAGGCCTCTGCTCCCCCCGCTGGACACACAGGGCCAAATTCTCATTTACACTAAATCTCCGTCCACTGGTAAAGTGAGTGTGAATTTACACCCTCTGTTAGCCTCCTTACACTGCCCAAGTGCTATCAACAGGCCTCAGTGTGCCTGAGGATCAGGCCCCTCTGGTCTATAATTAACGTTGTTACACGGCACCAACACTCACCGGGAGAGCTGCAGATTTCCTGACTTGCGGCCAGTGCCCCTGTGCAATAAAATATAAATTCCTGTTGTTAGTGCAGCCAGGTCACTTGGGAGCTTAATAGAGCTACACAGATTTAAAGTAAATGGAGCTTTTGCCGTCATGGCAATGAGCACATGCATCGACTCTGGTGGGAATCCCGTTCCCAGGCTGGTTTCCTCCACTACCCATTTGTTCTGTCCTCCCGCCATCAGTTCTGCCATCTTCCTAGTCAAGCACCTGCACCTCTCCTCTCGGATCAATAGCCACGCCCACAACCCCAGCCCTTTATTCACCATCCTCAGACTTTCCCACTTGTCTGTGAGCTCTTTGGTGTAGGGAGAGTCTGTTTGTTCTGGGTTTGTACAGCGCCTCCTAGCGGCTATTGTAATACACCTGATAAATCATCTCAGTCAACATCCTAACCACAGAATTAATTCCTACAATTCTGTCACTGTGCAAGGAACTAATTTAGTTTTTATTAGTTGCCCTCTGCCCACAGTTGCTCCCCCTCAGACTGCTTGTAATATTTCCTCCTTTTCGTGAAATGGGGATCAGGTTAATCAGGCATTTAAAGTGACTCTGGCAAAATTCAGTCCTGGGTCAGACACCGGGCTAAGGCTGGTATCACAAAGATGACTTTGTGGAGGCTAACTTCGTTTAACTAAAACAGCGAGAAAAATGGTTCCTGCCACAGAAGTCTTATCTATACTAGGGTTCGTATGGTGTTAATGCACTTATAGGACTTTTGGGTTAAATTTCCCAGTGTACACAGGGTTACCATGTACAGTTCAGACACAGCCCACAGTAAACACACACACACACACATTGTGCACCCGCCTACTTATTATAGTTTAGTTCTTCCTTGTATTGCTGTCTTTCCCTTAGGCTGTGACTTCACTGAAAACAATGTATTTTGACATGAAGATAGCTAAGTTGGCATAAAATCCTGGTGGAGACAAGACACTGGGAGTTTTTACCGCAGTGCAGCTCTGCAAAGTCAACCCCAGCTGGGAGCGTTTACATTGACTTGCAATTATGAGGTGTGGGAGAAAAACGAGTCCTCACTCTGAGTTTGAAGCAACAAGCCAGAGGCAGTTTATTTTCCTGACACTTGCAAGGGGAGAGTACTCACGGGCTGGGGTTTCCCTCCCAAGGCAGGTCTCTGTTAGATAAACAATTAAGGCAAGCTTTTATACCTTTCGTTACATACAGTAATGATCAACAACTGCATTTTGTTTATACATATTCCTTTCTGATATCTTACTTTTCTTAGCAATTTTCTGCTACAGTCTGTGTTCCATTCTTATCTAACACAAGGTCAAAATAACCTCTCACAGTTTTTCCCACTTGCCCAGGCCCTGTATTAAAGTCTCGCATTAAATTAAATAGAAGAGTTAGCCTGACTCTTGCTCTTCCTGGAAGACTAAGATGTCTATGTTTTCCCCAACTTCCACAGAGGTAACAAGTAGCTGTACCTTGTCTCTCCTAGGACTGTACAGGGAGGTAGCCTTTTTGATGTACAAACAAACCTCTTTTTGCAATGAAAATGTAGCTTTAGTCTAAAATGAAGGGAATTCTGGCTGGCAGTATATGATTTGTGGACAAATAAAAATTGTTCACATTACAATAATTTTTCTTCTTTTGGAACTTTATGTGATATTAGATCTTAAAATTACAGCTCTGTGACTCATAGACGAGTTAACTGTAGATACATTTTAGGATGTTTGAAAATGTCTTGGCTGGAATTTGCTTTTACTTGAGGCTTGTACTTGGCAGCTTAACTGATCCTGACATTACAGAAAGGGGGTCAGTGTTGAACCTCAGCTTCATGTATTACCCTGCTGCAAACGGAACATATTTCGCAGCATTTGCCTCTGAATTCAAACGCGCAGCAGAAAGGAGAGTTGGAATAAAGAGTTGAAAGCATTTTACAGTTGCTAACCGTGATGGCAATACAAGGCTGTGCTCTATGGGATAGCGCTTAGAGGCTACTGAACCCCGCGCCTTCGCTGGGGCTGGCATGGACGCAGATGGTTCCTAGATTCATAGAGTCCAAGACCAAAGGGACCATTGTGATTATCTAGAACTTCCCCACAATAATCCTGGTTGAACAGAGCAGATCTCCTAGAAAACCACCCAATGTTGGTATAAACACTGCCAGTGATGGAGAATCCACCAAGACCCTTGTTAAATTGTTTCAATGGTAATTGGTGGAGCTGTGGACGCCAAAAAGCAGAACCTGAACATACCTCCTAGGAGTGGCTCAGCACACCCTACAGGGTTAGCCCTAATTAAGTGACTCATTAGCTGTACTCAGTCTCCCTGAAAGCCAAGCTAAACCCAGCCAGTTGTGTCCATACTCACAGAGCAAGCAGAGGCCAAGCGGCAGGACCATTGGGAGAAGTGGTAACAATCGCAGCAGCCCCTCAGGGATTCAGCAGCAGGGAAGGCCTGTCTGTCTCTGCTCCTCAGTGTGTCAGGGAGAGACGTCTCTGTGGCTGTCTGATCTGACTTCTCCCCTTCTGATCTGCAGGGAGAAGGGAACAGAGAAGCCGCAGGTGCTCTCTGATCTGCCACGTGCTCCCCGAGGTTAGAGAGAAGAAAAGCCACAGCCCCTGTGAGAGACAGGGCTGTGTCTGCTACTGGCCTCATGAACGGGGGGACCTCGCTCCCTGGCGGGAGGCGTATTCTAATCTCCCAGCTGTTCTGTCACAGGCCTTACGCTGAACATTATGGTTTTAATATTGCAGTCAGACCCGAGCCAGGGTCACACAGGAGAGGAATGGCAGCTGGGCGGTCGCCTCTCCAGAGTTCAAGTTGCAGATGTGTCCCTGCTTAAAGCTAAATTTGGCTCCCTCTTTAAACCTCTGTGAAAAGTCAGAGTGGCCTGAAAATCGGTAAATCAGGTCAGGGACGAGGGTAGAGTTTGTGAGGGAAATTGGAAGTTAATTTAACAAGACACTACTGAGATAACCTCCGTTCCAATGCTGCTAAGTCCTTCTGGCATCCGCTAGACAAGAATTGTCAAAAGCTGGAGACTAGGGCAGGTCTGTGCTGGTGAGAACTTCCACTGACGTCCATGGCCAAGCTCTCACTGGCAGCTGTCGGATCAGGCCCTTCCTTTGTAACTCAGTGGAATCGTTCAATGCGCTGATTGTCCCTTCACCTTCAGTAGAGTCTCACTCAGTGGTGCAAGTAGAATTCATTCTTTACTGGTATGCTGCCTCATGGGAGGGACACAAAGGGGGGTGAACAAGCTAAATGGGGGCATGTGGGAATGTGACACCTCCCCTCCCCGACCCCAGCCAGGGCCCCCTGCGCTCTCCCCATCCCCTCTGCATGATCCATGCCACGTTACCTGGCGGAGGGATGGGGGTGGCTCTGTCCTCCTTCCGCTGCAGGGAAAGGAGCAGAATACGGGGGTGGCCCTATGCTGGCAGCTCCTTCAATGCGGCTGTACTGCCCCCAGCCCTGTCCTCCGGCGGGGCTGCTGTACAGACCCCGGACAGGACTCAGCAGTTGCAGCTGCATGGAAGGGCTGGGGGCAGAACAGCCATGCTGGAGGAGCTGCTGGCCCTTCTGCTCCTCCTGTGTCTTTCCATATGGAGTACCAGCTATAAATATCTCACTGGTACGACGTACCAGAGCATACTGCCCTACTTGCATCACTGCTCTCACTTGTGGTTAAATACCAGGCCCTGGGCAGCATTTCTTATTGGCATAGCACCAGAGATTTCCCCACCCACCCTTGTGTTTAGGGGTGATTGAAGTCCTCTCCAGTGGCTTGTCTACAGGTTTAAAGCTCTTATGTGAAATGAACTGAGTGGCCTAGAAAGGAGAGAGCTCCCAGATCTCTTTCCTTACAAATATGCAGCTATGATAACATAAGTCAGGGCAAATCATAGAATATCAGGGTTGGAAGGGACCTCAGGAGACCATCTAGTCCAACCCCCTGCTTAAAGCAGGACCAATCCCCAATTTTTGCCCCAGATCCCTAAATGGCCCTCTCAAGGATGGAACATACAACCCTGGGCTTAGCAGACTACTGCTCAAATCACTGAGCTAGCCCTCCCCCCACTGTACTAGCACTGCACTGGCACTGCACTGCACTTGCATTCCCCACACCGTGGCCCACAAAGGACATGTGCCCTCGGTTCCCATCTCCTCAGCTGTCACCTTTCTTGGGCGGAGACCTGTGTGTATCTCCCACCTGACTGGGTTTTTTCCAGGCTGCACAGTTCCCTGCCTTACACTGTGATATCCTCAGCAAGCCAGACTGGGGCTAAAAAGCTTTGCTTTCTGTCCGAGGGCTGTGACCACTGTATTGCCAGCAGTTACCACACAGCCCCTTCTAAGCCTGCACATTTATTTTGAAGGTGAAAGTGTTACAGAGAAAACATATTAAAACAATACGGAACCTACATGCAGGCTCAGTTTAAATAGATCAACCCCCAGCTCCAGCCGTGGGCTGTGGTAGGTTTCAGTCCTTCAAAACCCACCACTGGGTTTTCCCTGAGGTTACCAGTTTGTAACTGTCTGACAACCAGAACCCAGACTGGGCAGATCAGCCTGTTCCTTTATAGAGCTCAGGCCTTTGATCTTCAAACTCCAGGAAGAGGGAATCACCTTGTCTCATGGCCTAGCTGTTCCTTTCCCATCTCTCACACTCTGATGGTCCCAGTGCCCATTGTACGGCACAGCCACCAGTCATAACCTCTGGTTTCCTAGGCCTTGGGCTTACATAAATCCTGCCACTACTGAGCTTCATGCTGGGAAATTTTACTTGTGTCTCCCCTCACTCTGCTCCTTTATTCCCAGGCCCCTGACCCCAGGAGTGGTACTCTTGCAATAAACACGGTAGGTGGATTTCAAAGGCCGCGGCAGGAACAAATAGTCACCACAGCTCCCCTCCAGGCTTGTTTAACAAACTCTTACTTTATTACTTGCACGTAAAGCCAGGAGTGAACTCAGTGACTGTCCATCTAGAGGTGTCCTCTTTACCCTCTCAAGTCAGGAAATTCTCACTGCAGATCCCAGGCCAGATGTTCTTCTCAGAACCTCCTGGGTCTTATATCCTCCGAACTTTTTTCTCAGTGCTGCCTTCCCAGTTGCCTGCACAATACAGCCCCCTATGGACTAGTCTCTGGTGTCTGGTGACAGCTGACAGGCTGAGCTGAGAGCAGGGAACACCAGTGCAGGGGAGCTCAGGCCGGGGGAGCTGGAACATCACTCGGGGTGTGTGGCTGAGTCACATGACTGACCCCATAACATCTGCTGTGTCTGTTTTTGGATGATGCTCCCAGGTGATTCCCGCAGGTCCCAGCCCTGGCTTATAAATACACTTGGCAGAATTCCATTTTTACTTTTTATAATTTCGATGGATCATATTGATGTTTATTTTAAAGATTTTTTTTATTTTTATCAATTTAAATTTTCCAATTGGAGGAAATTACTGGGCGGGGGAGGGGCGGTGTCAGACGATATTTAATGAAAGTAGATGTTGAGATTCAAAAAGTTAAAGCTTTATAACCGTTAATATACAAATTGTCATAATCACATGTCAAAATATACACAGTAAATATCCTTAAATCAGCCTCTAATAATGTCTCAAGCAGCATTTCTCTTACTTTGCTTAGCTGCAAATTTCTATTATGATTGATGGAAATATTTTTTCGTGGGTTTGGGCGGGTTTGGGGAAATTGCTGTTTACTGATATTTACCAATAACAAGGAAATCCGTCCAAGCCTAGTTCTAAACAGAGCCCCGCGCTGCCTGTGAGGTGAGCACAGAGACGGGGCCGTGGTTACTGGCTGTGGTTGCTGTTCCCAACGCAGGAATCTCTCCCCCATAACCTTGTCACCACGACCCGGCAGTATTTATAGACACACAGTCCCAGAGCGATGCTGCGCTTGTGATGCAATGACCTCCCCATCACTCGTCTGCCGTGCTCATTTCTATCTCAGGGATGGTAGCTGTGCTGCATTTGCAGCAGGGCTGACGGGCTGGAAGAATAACCCCTGCTCCAGCCCCTGGTAGAGCAGGTGACAGTGCGTATTGTTCCAGGCCTGGCCTGACACAGAGTAAAACACCAAAATGCAGCTTATTTTCTGTAACCACTTTGAACCACTTCATATTTAGACACTAAATGTTTTAAACTCTTTACAGCACAAATTTTTAGCACTGGCCTGTAATGCAGAGCAGAGAGGGACTCGGGGCTGTATGGAAAAGGGCTCCTACTAAAATGTCTGTCCCTATGCCACAACAACCAGCAAGGGAAGTGAGTGTCTAGAAATCACAACCTCCGGGGAACACAGTACGGGGCGGGGGGTGTCCAAAGAGTTCAGCCATTGTGAAAATTCCAGTTATCACTGTGAGCTCACAGCGCTCCCTTCTGTGTGTGTGCCATACAGGAGCAGGACCCACAGCTCTGGCCTGCTGGATCCGGCTCCCTCGCCCCGAACCTTATTAAGCAAATATGTCTCTGCTCACACACAGGGGGTGGATCCTGCCCTGGGGCCATGAGTGTGGGCCCAGAGTAAAGCTGCTGCCGGCCGTGGGGTTCTTCTGGATTTATACTCATCCACCCACACACCCACACACCCACCCCGGTGTGACTGAAGGGCAGGGCAGTGTGAGGAAATGGGCCGTGCTCACCACAGCTGCTCCAGGATACAGGCACAGAGAGCAGGAGCTGGCCTAGGCACGGGCCAGGGAAAAGGGGGAAATGGGTGGGTCTGGAGTTAAGCTAACGCTCATATCCCATGGCAGGGGAACTTGGTGTACCAGGTTTCTCAGGGACTCCCACACGCACATCTGATCAATGAATTACTCCTCTCGAATCCAATGGATACATTTCTGCACAATGGCATAACCCACAGACCTCTCAGTAATCCCAGCCAACCCTCCAACCTGCAGCGGGACCTCCCAGAGCCATTGGCCACCTCTCCTTATTCTTCCTCCCTGACATTCCCCCACACGGCCTTCCAAATGGGCTGAGCGATGGCTCTTTTCCTCAGGATGCAGGTGATGATCGGAGCAGACACCAGGAGGAGCAGGACCAGGGTGGAGCGGAGGATCCAGACCCAGAGCGTAATATCAAGCCCTGGGACAGGGGATGGAGCAGGGTGAGTGGTCTGAAGGGGGAGACGAACGTGCAACATGAGTCCCCGCATAGCTCTGTGAAGTACTGGCCCCTCCACCCAGGGGACATTGCACCCGGCAATGCCTCGGGGGAGCCTGTGAGTGTCCCACGAGCCCAGCTGTTTAGAGGCCTCATGCCCAGCTCCTAGCCCTGCAGGGATCTCGCTCAGCACTGGTTCTTTGCCGCCCTGTACCCAGCACCAAGGCAGGGGCAGCTGGGATTGGCCCATCACCTGTGCCATGGAGCCCTTTCCAAGGGGCAGCACTGACACCATGGTCTGGTGCTGACTGGCACGGGGCAGGATTGCAACCCGGCAGCCACTGACTCCCTGGCCAGATGTTTGTGCTTGATGCTGCATCACAAATCCAGAGCCCACAAGGACTCTGCCATTGCTGGGCTCCTCCCCAGACCCCTGCACAGGGACACACATCCAGCCCATTGCTAGGGGCTCTGCGATAGGAAAACTGGTTAGTTCATTTATCTCCCAGCTCTGCTGCCTGCGGAAACCGAAGGCCCGTCTCTGCCCCCACCAGACTCTGGACAGCCGTGGCCTCCATCGCCATTGGCTCTCTCCACACCGCCAACCACATCACAGGGATATGGCAGCCCCCAGCCTCCTGGGGAGCAGATGGTGGCATGTGGTGCTGCCTGGATATTTTACATTCCCCAGACGGAGTTGAGTCCCTGCGGCCACCTGCCCCCCCAGGCACTTGCGGTGGGGTAAAGTCTTCCCATTGAGATTGGCATGTGCTCCCCCCGTAATCCCAGCCCAGCCCTCCCACTTCCTACAGGGAAATCCCACAGCAGGGAGCAAAACCATTTACCTTGGAGCAGTGTCCCCTCTCCAGAGCCGTCACCATCTGTGGGGCAGATACACAGCGATTACGCATCACTTCAAACGCCGAAAGATGTAGAACGGCAACAATTGCCAGTGAAATACACAAGAGCGTGTCTAGAGCTGGGCGCAATTTTTCGACTGATTAGTGAAGTTGTGTTGATTTTGCTGCATTGTTTCGCTCGAAAAGAAACGCCTGAACAAAAGTCAGAAAAAATCAAACCAATTCGTTCTGACATATTCAAAATAAAACGTTTTGATTTTTCCGATTGAAACAACTTTTTCTTTAGAACTTGCCTTTAATAATTCAAAACTGAAAATATCAGCAGAATATTTAGCTGTGGGTCCAACAAAATGTTTCATTCGACCTGAAATTATTTCTTTTTTTACTTTTCAATTCGCCGAAATTTTTGAAAAATTTCATTTTCAGTCCGAGCCAAAATAATCCCTCTCGATATTTTTAAATTGCTGGTGATCAAAAAAAAATCTGTTATTTGTCTAGCTCTGACTATTCTGCATTTAACATACAGGGAAATGTGGGAAAATCCACTAAGGAGAAAACCATATAAAAACAAATTATGACCATAATAATATGGAGCGAATCACACAATGAAACCAGATTTTCCCTGGAGTTCTGTGGAGGAGATGGTGGCACATGGGGATGCCTGGACATTTTACACCCCCCCCCCCCCACACGGAGATGAGCCCCCCGCGTCTGCCTGCCCACTCACATACCTACGACAGGCTAAAGTCTTCTCACTGAGATTGGCATGTGCTCCCAACTAATCCCAGACCAGCCCCCCCTTTCCTACAGGGAAATCCCACAGCACTGAGCAAAACCATTTACGTCCTTGGGGCAATGGCACCTCTCCAGAGACATCACCATCTGTGAGGCAGATACACAGCAGTCACAGATCACTTCAAACAGCTGACAGCCTCATACCAGTGAGATGCAGCCATCACCAGTGAGATACACAAGGACATGTCGAGAGCAGGGCTAAATCTTTTGACCAAAACATTTTTTCAACAAAAAATATAAATTGGGTGATGCCGAAACAATCAGTGTATTCCTTTGATTCTGCCGAATTGTTTTGGTCAAAGAAAAAAGCATTAAAAAAATCAGAAATAAATCAAAATGTCTTTCCCCGTCCCTTGTTCCTTCCCCCCCCATGATTGTAGTCGTGTTAACAGGCTCCTGCAGCTTGAATGGTCCCTTGGAATAATACCTCTCTCACAGAACTGGAAGGGACCTTGAAAGGTCATCGAGTCCAGCCCACTGCCTTCACTAGCAGGACCAAGTACCGATTTTGCCCCAGATCCCTAAATGGCCCCCTCAATGATTGAGCTCACAACCCTGGGTTTAGCAGGCCAATGTGCAAACCACTGAGCTATGCTAAACAATCTGGTCCACGTTGCATTTAGCTGTGACACTCTGAGTACATGTCCAGACCTGCAAAGGAACTCTGTGTAAGCTCGAAAGTTTGTCTCTCACCAACAGAGGTAGGTCGAATGAAAGATATTACCTCATCCACCTTGTCTCTCTAATGTTTCATTTTGACATTTTCAAAACAGAGCTAAATCTGCTTTCATTGAAGTTCATGGAAGGTTTGCCAGAGAATTCAATGGGATAAGAATTCAATTTGCACTAGGAGAATATTTCAATTCCATGAGAAACAAATTCCCTCCATGGGCCGTCCCTTTACTATTGAGTTCTTGAACAAACAAGCTGTGTAATCTATATGAGAGAGACAGGAGAGAGCCAATATATATTGAGAACCAAATTTGGAATTTTCTCTCTTGGTATTTGGGGCTTCCAGTGGAATCAGGTTAGAATCAGGAAAGAGCTTCTATATAACATGTAAGTGGGCACATGTGACATCAGATAACTTAGCAGCATCATTGCCTGGGCATGTTTTCAAATGGTCATAACCTTGTCACTTCACACTACATATGGGAGAAATTTCCAGCTATTTTTCTCCTACAAAAATGCAGATTTAGTAGCATCAGAACATTTTCCTAATTTGGTTCAGTTTGGCTCAATTATTCATCTCAGAAAAACAAAACAAAAAAACCCAGTCCCCACCCCCAAACTATTTCAAAAAAAGTCAAAATATCAATATTTTTAAAACTCAACATTTCAATTTTTCTATTCAAAATGATTTCTCATTTTGCAATTTCTTTCAATTTTATTTTAAAAAATAACACCTCCCATAACAATCTGTTCAAAATAAAAAGTTTTGTTCAGCCCCCGCCCCCACATTTTTTTTTTAACTTTGTGATTCATTTAAAATTTTGAAAAAAAAATTCTTTTCAGGTCAGCCTGAAACAATTTTTTCCCCAAGATGTGAAGAGGTGGGAGTAGCCATACCAACTGTAAGAGGCCAATCAATTGAGATGAACTATCAATTTTCTCTCCTGCTGATGATAGTTCATCTCAATTGATTAGCCTCTTACAGTTGGTATGGTTACTCCCACCTCTTCATGTTCTCTGTATGTATAAATATCTTCTTTCTGTGTGTTCCATTCTATGCATCCGATGAAGTAGGCTGTAGCCTACGAAAGCTTATGCTCAAATAAATTCGTTAGTCTCTAAGGTGCCACAAGTACTCCTGTTCTTTTTGATAAACCAACTAACCAAAATTGGTGTGTCAGAAATCAGGCCTGTTTGATAGAGATTTACTTACTCAGCAGATGGGTCTGGCAGATCTTTATTAAGACAAAAGAGTCAGTAAGCAGTGATTAATTACTGCCAAATGGGAAGCTCATCAGGACAATTTCATCACAGTAACCTCCACTACTGGAGATTACAGCTTTAGCATTCCTTTGTGACATAGACTTATTTATAACATTTTTATACATCTATATTAGGTTTTTTTATGTTAAGTTTCCTTTTCTGTCAGTACAGGTTTAGTGTTCATTTAAATCAGTTTTTTCTAGCTTTATAGTTAGTTTTATTTTTTGGTGTTTTGTTTTCACAAACCTGATTACGCGGCAATTTCTTACACCTGTGCAGTTTTACATATGCTGAAGCTGTTAAACAATATTAGCACAGATTTTTAAAATTTACCGCAGGCTTCTATCAGGCCTAAATATGGCTTTGCTTCCAACAAGGCCTAATTGGTGAACAAAATAATGAGGCTATACTGATCATCACACCCCTTTGGGGTCCTTAAAAGGAAAAGATTTGGCAGCAAACGTAAAGCGTTTGATACGGTAGCGCATGAGGAATTATTGGTTAAATTGGAAAAGATGGGGATCGATATGAAAATCCAGGGGTGGATAAAGAACTGGTTAAAGGGTAGACTGCAGCGGGTAGTACTGAAAGGTGAACTGTCAGGTTGGAGGGAGGTCACCAGTGGGGTTCCTCAAGGTTCGGTTTTGGGTCCGATTTTATTTAATCTATTTATTACTGACCTCGGAACCGGATGTAGGAGTGGGCTGATAAAGTTTGCGGATGACACAAAGTTGGGAGGTATTGCCAATTCGGAGAAGGATCGGGATATCCTGCAGGGAGACTTGGATGACCTTGTAAATTGGAGTAATAGTAATAGGATGAAATTTAATAGTGAGAAGTGTAAGGTGATGCATTTAGGGATGACTAACAAGAATTTTAGTTATAAGCTGGGGACGCATCGGTTGGAAGTAACGGAGGAGGAGAAGGACCTCGGAGTCCTGGTTGACCGCAGGATGACGATGAGTCGGCAATGTGACGTGGCTGTGAAAAAAGCTAATGCGATCTTGGGATGCATTAGGCGAGGTATTTCTAGTAGGGACAAGGAGGTGCTGCTTCCGTTATACAAGGCGCTGGTGAGACCTCATTTGGAGTACTGTGTGCAGTTCTGGTCTCCTATGTTTAAAAAGGATGAACTCAAACTGGAACGGGTACAGAGAAGGGCCACTAGGATGATCCGAGGAATGGAAAACCTTTCCTATGAAAGGAGACTCGAGGAGCTCGGTTTGTTTAGCCTAACCAAAAGAAGGCTGAGGGGAGATATGATTGCTCTCTTTAAATATATCAGAGGGATAAATACCAGGGAGGGAGAGGAATTATTTCAGCTCAGTACCAATGTGGACACGAGAACAAATGGATATAAACTGGCCGTGGGGAAGTTTAGGCTTGAAATTAGACGAAGGTTTCTAACCGTCAGAGGGGTGAAATTTTGGAACAGCCTTCCGAGGGAAACGGTGGGGGCAAAAGACCTCTCTGGCTTCAAGATTAGGCTAGATAAGTTTATGGAGGGAATGGTTTGATGGGATAACGTGATTTTAGTCAATTAGGCAATAACGTGCCATCGCTGGTAAAATGAGGGTCCGGCTGGAGAATCTTGCCTGTATGCTCGGGGTTCTACTGATCGCCATATTTGGGGTCGGGAAGGAATTTTCCTCCAGGGTAGATTGGCAGAGGCCCTGGAGGTTTTTCGCCTTCCTTCGCAGCATGGGGCAGGGGTCGCAAGCTGGAGGATTCTCTGCGACTTGAAGTCTTTAAATCACGATCTGGAGACTTCAACAGCTGAGTTAAGGGAAAGTGGGTGGGTCAGCTTTTGTGGCCTGCATCATGCAGGAGGTCAGACTAGATGACCATAATGGTCCCTTCTGACCTTAAAGTCTATGAGTCTAAAGTCTATGAGATCGGAATCAAGCTGTCCATCAGCCGCAATGCTGTTTGACTGAATGACGGAAGAACTGGAAGAATCAAACTTCACCATTATGGCTCCTCACCCAGGGGTGCCAAAAATGGTGTGTTAATTTTGGTGGAACATGGGCCCAAAGAGTCACCATGTTGATGTGACCATGTCACTGTTTAATATTGTAGAGTGATGGGGCCATGTTAACACCTTTCACTCTTTGGACCCCTGTGCAGGATCAAACCAGCCCCTCTGAGCCCAACTCCCAGGACATAGGCTGCAATACTGGGTCATGCTAGCTCCTCTGGGCTGAGCTCTGAGGCTGTGAGAGCTGGTACTGGAGTGATGACTATTTCTAGACCAAAGTGCAACTCAAAGGCCAGCCATTTGTGGCCAGTCCCTACAATGAGCTCCGCTCAGGTGCCTCACTGGGAGCTGAGCACTGTGGAAACTTGGCCTTGTGTCTATGGGTGGCCCAAAGAATGGCAGTGAGAATTGTTTGATCATTGGGGAATGTGCATTTTTCCATTTTCCTCCCACTGCAAAGCAGATCAGCTCTGGTTGCTCAGACTTCTCCAAAAAATGCATCCCTGGGCAGCGACCAAGCCTGGTAA
The DNA here is from genome assembly GCF_002925995.2 of Terrapene triunguis. NCBI lineage: Eukaryota > Metazoa > Chordata > Testudines > Emydidae > Terrapene > Terrapene triunguis. The sequence goes on along the minus strand of NW_020696242.1, from coordinate 292,013 downwards.
TTTTCACCCCCGCAGGCGAACACTGAGCAAAGCTACAACCACCTGAAAACAAGATTTACAACAAAGCTGTTTTGGAAGCTACTCCTGCTGCGGGTTCTGACTGTACCGTGTTGCACCTGATTGTGCAGTGTGGGAAAGGCACTGCCAGCTCGTCACAACCAGGGCAGCTGGGGTTACAATATGCTGGCAGGGCTGCAGACGTGCCCCTTCTTTGTGGCAAAGCAGTCTGATGGGGATTCATCGCTGGAGATGCAGCACCTGACCCCCATGGATGTCTGTGGGGAGAGTGAGGGGGGTGAGTAGGGTGACCAGATGTCCTGTTTTTAAAGGGACAGTCCCGTTTTTTGGAACTTTTTCTTATAGAGGCACCTATTACCCTCCACCCTCTGTCCTGTTTTTTTCACAGTTGCTATCTGGTCACCCTAGGGGTGAGGGGAGAGATAGCAGGACATTTTGATGCCTTTAAGAGAACATACACATGCAGCAGATGCTATCCCTTAGAAATGCATCTAACGCACTGCCATCTGCTGGCAAAGACAGTGTGACTGAGCTGGCATTGTATCAAAGACAGGGACTCTCAGAGGAATGGCACTTGCTTTAGCTGTGTGCGATTTATGGCCACTCTGTTCCAGGACAGATGCATAGAGTGTAACTAAACAAGTTGCACTAAGGCTCCACCCAAAGTCGATGTCTCTGATTTCTCCTCCAATGAGAAACAGACCTGCATGGCCCCGAGACCAGCCATCACTCTCCAAAGGGCCACACGACAATGAAGCCTCAGAGGCCAGCTGAGAACAGTGCCCCCAATATGGAGCAATCACAGATGGGTCACACTTGGGCCAAATCCAGATCCCATTGAAGTCAAGGGCAAAATTCCTGTTGATGTTAGTGGGGTCAAGATTCACCTCCTAGCCTAGGATCAAGTGGTCGTGCTAACTAATAGCAATGCTCTCACCAGAACCCCTCCCTTAGTTGTTAGCGCGTTTTGTCAGCTGCAGATTGATGGACACTGGGGGGTCGCTGGAATCACTTGAGAGGCCTCTGAACCAGCAGGACTTGGAGTTCAGGTTTTGTTTTAAAAAACAGGGCCCTTGACTGTGGATTTTCGGGTCCCACTCATCATGTTAAACATTGAAAGACACACACGGGGACACTGCACTTGACACACATTGATTGCCAGGGCAAAACCACACACCAGCAATAACAGCTGCACTGCCAAGTGTGTTTCGTTCCAGGACTGAGGGTGTCCAGTAGAGGAGGCCTGAGAATGTGAAGCCAGAATCCGAGGGGCACCGGCAGAGCTGTGGGTGGGTGGGAGCCCAGGGCTGGGACAGCAGGACGTTGAGTGTCAGGATTGAGAAGAGAAAATATAACGGAAGAAATCGAATTGCAGGAAGAAAGAGCAAAGCCACAAGCCACCTATAAATAAGCCCAGCCTGCGCTGTGGTCAGGAAGTGAGTTCGTGTGACTCTAGAGACACGTGCTGCTGGTGCAATGCACAAACACAGAGACCCGGCCGCAGGCCGCCCCTGGGCTGCGGTCACTGTATTACCAGAGGTATCTCCAGTGCAGAAGCTGCTCCCCCCACCCCTGCGGGCCCGGCTTCGCTAGCAGCTCATAACCCTTTGTACCACGGTGCTGAGGAGTATTTTTAACAACACAGACCCGGAGTGAGGCTGCTCCCGAGACACAGAGACCTTCCCATCACCCATCTGCTGCGGCCTCTTCTACCTCAGGGACTCAGCACGGCCGGGCGGCTGGGAGAGCGGCACCTCCATCCCCTGCACTGTCCCAGGCAATGCTGATGCCCTGGGGCCATGGCACAGTCACTAGTCCAGACTGCCCCCTATGGGGGGTGCTTTGCCCTGCACCTGCCAGCCCCAGAGTGACCCTAAAGCAGGTGCAGCTGGTCCCAGCAGGGTCGCCCCAGTGCAAGGATTCTGTGCAAAGAGATGCTCTGCCTGCTCCTACACCTGCCCCGGTCCCAGCTGCTGGGATAGGGGGCGTGGCCTGATGTAAGGGGGTGTGGCCAGGACTTTCCTGAGCCCTGCCAATCCCTCGCTGCTGTGGCAGCCCCAGCCCATGGGATGGCTGGTGTGAGTCAGTGCTCAGCTGGGTCTGCAGGGGGAGGGGGGGAGTCTGTATGGAGCAGAGCAGCCTCTGGCTAATCAGGCACAGGACAGAGCTCCCAGCCCAGCCCCCAGCTGCTCTGCCAGACTACGAGCCCTGGGCCCCTCAGCATGGGCTGTTGCTGCTGTTGCCTGATCTATTGGTTAGTTATTGATCAGGTTATTAATGTGGATTCCCCCACTAGCACTCTGTGATTTCGTAGGTTCTTGCCCCAAGACCAGGCCCCGTATTATTAGAGTCACTGCTTTGGGGGCCCCGTGGGGCACGACAACGACGCTCGCACTCAGGGAAGACCCTCTGTAACTGGAAAAGTTTTATCACTACAATGATTAGTCCAGTACATAAAACAACCCAAACGTGTCAAGGGATGTAATACAGCCTGTAAGGACCGCCCGCCCCACTGTACTCGCTCTGTCCTTGGGGAGAGCTCTGAGGTGGAGACAGATCCTGGTCCGACTCTGACGTGCCGATGAAGAACTCCAAGGACTGTACCTGCGACCAGATGTTTCATAGACCATGATGATCCTCATGCAGCTGTGTGCATAGCTCTTCCCTGATTTGTCACATCTTCACATCCTCACCCTCATCATATCATAGTGCCCTTATCCTATAGGTTACTATGTTAATTAGCTTATACTCATTAACATATGCATAAATTGGATTACTGGGGTACCTGCGATTGAGCATCTGCTGATATTCCCCTCCAAAAATACCCTAAACGGGCACAAACAGCCTTCTTGCAGTTACCTATGGGCAGTGTGCAACACTTTTGATTATTACAAAACAATAAACACAATCTCATGCCATCTTATGACTTAAGGTCACTGTTATTTACGTACTTATGCTAATTTATTGAGCAACTCCTCCTGCACTGGGTACAAGGCCTTATACTTATGCTAACTGCTTGAGCTATTCTTATAGGACTAGGCCTTTAGGTCTCCTGCATTCCTGTGGTCAGTTTCTTACCCCTTTATCTTCTTTTTACTATGTATTGTACTGCTACACCGCCCTCCTCTGGGGTAGCCCTTACACACACAGTCATGGGCCTGTTCAGTGCCCAGCAGGTTGAGTGGGGCCCCCACAATCAACCTCATCCAGTGCAAACGTCTCATGTCAAGTGCTGGTGCAAAGAGTAGCCAGAGGAAGCCACTGGTAGCCCCCACAGCAAGTGTGGTTGGTCACCCAGCACCCAGGCACTACGCCAGCACTCCTGAGAGCCACTTATCTATTAACTGGCTATTGACGTAGACACAAGGCTAGAGCACTGCTGTAACATTGGATATGGCCCAAACCAGCAGTCAGTGATGGACCTCTCCCCTCCCCCATATGTGGGCTCATCTGTGCTGGGAGGTGTATTAGCAGGGGGAACTGAGACAAGTTAGTCAGTTCTCGTGGCGTCTGGGACAATGCAGATTAATAGATTCCAAGGCCAGAGGGGACCTTTGTGATCCTCTAGTCTGACCCCATGTGTAGCACAGATCTGAGAACTGCCCCAAAATAACTCCTAGAGCAGAGTTTTTAGAAAAACATCCCATCTTGATTTTAAAATTGTCATTGATGGAGTATCCACCACAATCCCTGGTTAATTGTTCCAGTGGTTAATTGCTCTCACTATAAAAAATTTACACCTTATTTGCAGTCTGAATTTGTCTAGCTTCAACTTAGAGCCATAGGATTGTGTCAGACCTTTCTCTGCTAGACTGAAGAGCCCATGATCAATTATATGTTCCCCATGTAGGTACTTACAGACTGTGATCAAGTCACCCCTTAACCTTCTTTTTGAATAGATTGAACTCCTGGAGTTTAGCTTGATAAGGTAGGTTTTCCAATCCTATAATCATTCCTGTGGCCACTGAATGCATCATGAACCTCCATGATGTTCTGTCCTGAACCAAATCTGGTGCCTTGACAAGAATGTCTGTTGACACCAGCCAGCTATCATGTCTTGTGTCTTCCCAGGGGTCTTTTCCATTCAGCTTTCTTTGGGCTTTTCATTGGCTTGAGACAAGGCCCTGCCCATTCCTGCGTCGGGGTTGGTCAGGCCCGTTACTCCAGCGAGTCTGGTGACCCATGCTGTGGGTTCTTTCCTACTTCCTCCCCCGGGCGGGTGCACGCCCAGCTCAGATTCTAAACCAGAACTAATTAACCTCTTAGCTGCTGGAAGAAATGTTCTGCAAAGCTCGTCTCTAGTGACACTGATGAGGATATTGCTCTGTGTGTGGGACTCTCCACGCCCAGCCTATCCGTCCAGGCCCCTCTGCGCTGAGCTGTAATGGGGAAGGGTTGGGAGGGCACAAACTGACCCCAGTGGTCTCTGGTGGGTGGGGAGATGAGACAGTTCTTGGGTACCCAGGACTGAGTCACCTTCTTACCCCCTCCTCCCCGCCTCCAGCGTGCGGAGTCTGGTTTGTGCCCAGCTCCCTGAGACCACCAGCCTGTCGGCCACTCAGGCCATCTCCTCTGGGAACCCCACGGGAAGGCTGAGGGCACCCAATGTGGCAAGTGATCCATCTGGACACAGCGTGTGTGCAGGGGTGCAGTCTAGGTGTGCCCGTAGGGCTGGTCTGTGAGAAAATCAGTGTGAGATGCAGGTTCTTACACTAGCCAGGTCCTGGAAGGACACTAGTCACCTGTCATACCTGGGGCAGTCTTTCTTTGTCACACCCCTGAGACCCAGTGTCTTTCAACTGTGGGAGACCCTGCCCCTGTCACACCTGGGGGGCCCTGAGCCTGTCATACAGGGGAGGGCTGTCTCTGGGGAAGCAGCATGTCTGACTCTCTGAGACGCAGTGCATCCTGAGCCCTACAAGAGAAGTGGCTTGAGAGACATTTCCATTCTTGTCTCAGTGGGGGAGGGCCCCCTGGCCACAGACACACATCAGGGCTGCTCCCAGACACGCTACTAGAGCCAGATGTGTCTGGTTTCTCTGCTGCCCACGTCTTGGCAAGAATGAGAGGACTGGAGGCACAGAGCTGCAGTGTCTTCACAGAATCACAGGGTTGGAAGGGACCTCATGAGGTCATCTAGTCCAACACTCTGCTCAAATCAGGACCGATCACCAGATAGATTTTTGCCCCAGATCCCTAAATGGCCCCCTCAAGAATTGAACTCATAACCCTAGGTTTAGCAGGCCAATGCTCAAACCACTGAGCTATCCCTTCCCCATTCTTGGAAGCCCAGATGCTGCTGCAGGATCCCTGGCTTGGTTCCCAGCTCCCACTACCCATGATCCTGCTGTGGCTGCTCTGTGAGTTTGGGGAGAACTCCCTGCCCATGGACTGGATTTGGACTTTAGGTGCTAGTGCACCAGCTGGGAATCTGACCCTTTCACTGAAATGATTTACACCAGCTGGGGATCTCAACCAGGATGTCTGACTCTCCTCTGGAGAGACGTGATCTAGGGATTCATAGTAGCTCTGTCTCTGGGATGATCGCTGCTTGGTCAGCCACCGAGCCGCTGAATGTCCCTGATATTGTCCGTGTTTATTGCCCAGACCAGAAGCTGATTCCGAACACCAGCCCCAGCCCTGAGGATCCAACCTCTCAGGAAGGTGAGTGACTGTTCAGGCCTGATTTCCACAGCGCTCAGCATGCTGAGAGCATGTTGGGTTCTGAGCTCTCGAGAATCTCACCCAGAGTGCCTGACCCACAGCCCATCGGAGTCCATGGGACCTGGCACTGAGTCCAGTGGGCCGTGGATCAGGCCCGAATGCAGGGTGTCTCCCATCTTTGGAGGTTGGAAGGAGCATCCCGGCCTAGGCCAGTCCCTGAGCCTCCCTCATCCAACCTGCCCCAGAACAGGGTGCATGGGGGGGACCAGTACACACAGCAGTGGCCAGTGTTGAGGGAGACTGGACCAGTCTGTGTCTGCACAGCCACTCCCCTCTTTCAACCTGCAGCTGGCAGCATCTCCCAGGGCTGGCGTGAGTGGAGAGTACATGCGATAATGCCTTTTAGGGGGCTACTACTGCACAGCTCCCCCACCCCTGCGGCAGGCCAGCCTTCATGGGGTGTGAGGCATGATATGTCATGGTCCTATACCAGATATGGACTGGCTACAGGCTTCCTTCTTAGTGCAGCACGCACCAGACGTGTTCCTCATTAGATCCTTTAATGCTCTGCCTGGTGTAGCTGAGATTGGCTTAAATAAGGTATTTTACACATAGCACACCTAGTGGCTGAATGGTATCATGTAGTTTAGCATTCCATTACATCTCCCCCTTTAAGTTCTTCATTCCTACTATTTACGAGATTTACACTATCATGCTGTCTTGGGAGTTCAGTATGGATCAGTCTCTTGAGTGTCTGTAAATAATGCTGGTTTTCTAGTTACATGACCCCAACGGGTAACAACTTAGCCATCTGGCTGTCCATTGGTTGCAACAACTGGCTGTGGTCCATCTGGAATCTTCTTCTTGTTGTGCTTTATTTACCATCTGTAGAGTTTGCTTTATTGATTGTTCTTTCTAAGAAACAAACTGAACAAGTTGACAGTTTCTGTTGAATTTGCTCCTGTCGGTCTCTATCCACTTGTGATCTGGGCACTGAATTCTTTTTCTTTACAACAGCTGCAGTTGTCCATCCTTCTTCTCCCTCCAATTTGACACAAACACAGTCACCAGGTTCTAAACTTGGCAGTTCTCTAATTGAGTGATGTGTATGTAAAAGTGTCCATAAGCTCTTTTTCTTTGTAACTGGTACAGTTGGGGAACACCATGCTGTGGGCTCAGAGATTTTCTTGATTATGACAATCCATTCCATAAGAACGACCATACTGGGTCACACCAAAGCTCCATCTAGCCCAGTAGCCTGTCTTCCGACAGCACCAATGCCAGGTGCTTCAGACGGAATGAACAGAACAGGCAATCACCGAGTGATCCATCCCAGGTCGTCCACTCCCAGTTTCTGGCATTCAGAGATTTAAAGACACCCAGAGCATTGGGTTGCAGCCATGACCATCTTGGCTAATAGCCAATGATGGATTTATCCTCTATGAACTTATTTAATTCTTTTTTGAACCCCCTTATAGTTTGGCCTTCACAACATCACCTGGCAATGAGTTCTACAGGTTGACTTTGTGTTGTGTTTGTTTTAAACCTGTTTGTTTTTAAACCTCCCTTTTGTTTGTATTAAATATCCATTCTCTTTAACTCAGTTTCCATTTTATTAAGAGATGTGATAAGAATCCTGGGAGGTGTCTGTACACTATACAGTTTAGCATTGTCTTTCTTAAGATTATTCATATTGGATCTCCTTTCAAAGGTCCATTGTCAACAAATGTTCCATCCAATTCTTCCACACATTTCTCACTAGGCCCATCATGGCTGTCAGGCTGCAGCTGAGAAGGTGGTTGGTCTGTGGTCCTTTGATCACATACACTCTGAATGCATGTCTTAATAAGTTGTTTCTGTGGTGAACTGGCTTAGGCCAGTTCTAATCAGGGCTAATCAGAGCTGTATCAGGTGATTTCAGCTCTGGGAGGGGTTGAAGGTGATTGTAAGTCCCTTCTGAGATGCCTGTGATATCTGCTCATGCGTCAACTGTAAAGTCAATACTCTTGCCATGAATATTCAGTTTCCTTCTCCAGGCAGGTTGTGTGTTAGGACTAAGGCTACGTTTTAGTCATGGGTATTTTTAGTAAAAGTCATGAACAGGTAAACAGAAATTCACGGGTCTGTGACCTGTCCATGACTTTTACTAAAAATACCTGCCGTGACTAAAACTTGGGCGGGAGTGTGGGGATGCTCGGGGGGTTGGTGGTCTGGGGGCATGAGAATGCTGGGGGAGGTGACCTGGGACCCCCACTGGTGCTGGGGCAGGGGAGGCCAGGCCATGGCATGCAGCTTGGGACCACCGCTGGTCCTGGAGTGGGGAGGTTGGCAGGGCTGGCGGGGGCTTCCTACCCGGCTCCGTGTCCCTGCAGCTTCTAGGTGGTGGAGGCAGGGGCCAGGGCAGGGACTTCTCCGCAGCTCCCATTGGCCAGGAACTGCAGCCAATGGGAGCTGCGGGGGCAGGCCTTGCACGTACGGGCAGCACATGGCACGGAGACCCTTCCCTGCCCCCTAGGGGCTGCAGTCCCCCTCCCCCCCCGGGCCAGCATCAGCCGCTGCAGAAGTCACGGAGGTCATGGAAGGTCACGGAATCCATGACTTCCATGACCCCTATTACAGACTCACAGCCTTAGTTATAACAAATGATAGATCCCAGAACCAATTGTCTGTACTATGAGCCAACTCTCTGACTGCTTTGGTGCAGCAAACAGCTGCAAAATGTCTAAATTTTATGCATGTATTACACAGTGAGTCTCTGGCAGGACATGCATCATCTTTTGGGCTATGACTTTTTCCACACCTTGTGCATGTAGGCTGCAATTTGCCCAGTTTAGCCTGGAAGTTCTCTCTCCTGGCCTCAGGGGTCTTATGGCAATGATTTTAGTGCTCCTGTTGCATCTGTTAACCGATTCTAAGATAGTTTCTTGTTTTTCAAGTGTGGCAAATGGCTCTTGGTTTTGTTGTCCCAACAGCTCAGACTGCTTTGTTTTCTGTATATCCATGTGTAGGGTTAAATCTCTCTTCAGGTGTAGATGCTGTGAATTTTTTTTATCTGTCAATCTGATAACCAGCCTGTTTCTGAGATTTTCATATTTTGCATTCCCAAAGTCACAGTTTTCAACCAATGTATGCAGAGCTCTTATCAAACAGTCAACATTATCCTCTGCTTCTTGAATTCTTTGGTGGAAACATGCTCTTTCATAAACCATGTTTCTTTGAGCTCTAAAGTAGGTATCAAGCATAGCCAGAACTTTTCACAGTCTTCTTTGTGACTGTCTTCAGTAAAGTCAAAGGATTTCAAGATATGCTCTGCTTGTTTCCCCATAGCATAAATTACAGAAGATACCTGTATATTTCCAGTTTCTTGGTGTAGCCTGTTTGCAATATGAAATCTGGCATAATACTGTTTCCAGTTTGTCCACTGTGAAGGTTTGTCACAGATGAAGTTCCCTGGGGCTTTGAAGAATGACATGTTGATGAGATCCTGCAACCTTTATTGCTTTGTTCCTTTTGTCTGCAACCTTTGTTGCTGTTTTCCTTCTGTTTCTGTTCTCCTCTGGCTCTAGTTTACTTCTGACACCATGTCATGTTCCAGTACAGATATGGATTGGCCATAGAGCTTCCTTCTTAGAAAAGTACACACCAGATATGTTCATTATAAGTTCCTTTAATGCTCTTTCAGGTATGGATGAGGTTAGCTGAACAGTATAATTCAGTTTACCATTCCATTCCCTGATCTGCAAAACCTTTTCCCTCTAGAGAGCAGCAGCCAGGGCTCAGAGCACCCAGCAGTGCCATGGGTGTTTCTAGGGCAGGGAGATGGCTCTGTAACCTGAGAAGGGAAACTGTGAGAATCATCTGGAGATAAGTTCAGCCCCTGGTTATCCCACAATGCAATATCCTGATGCCTAGCTCCCATCTGCAGTCCCCTCCAGGAGAACAGTCCAGGAGAGCACTTGCCCTGGTATGACAATCCCTGGCTGGGGTCCCTTTGGGTCTCTATCCTAGTGCATTAGTTCCCCGTGTCCCCTCTGTCCGGAACGTGCTGTGCGACTCTGAACTATCCCAGCCCCCCTGGGGGTTTTGCTCTAAGGTCTCGTGACACTGGGCTTCCTCTTCTCAGAGCACGGCTCCCGGGAGTTCTGGGGAGACACAGCTGCCCAGCTGGAGACAGAGCTGCTTTGTGGAGGCCACACTCTGAGCCTGAACATCCTAGAACCATTTGCCTTCCCCCCAGCCACCCATCGAATCTCCGCTTGTGTGTTCCAGGCCTGGCCATGTCTGTCTACATCTGGATCTTCCACTCCACCCTGGTTCTTCTCCTCCTACTGTCTTCCCCGATCATCACCTTCATCCTGGAGAGAACAAGCCATCGCTCTGCCTGAGCCGCCAGACCGGAGTCCCCAGGGGATGTAACATGGCCCCATCCCTTCCTCTGGCCTGCGCCCCCTGCCTTGTCCATCCAGCTCCCAGGTCCACAATACAGTCCTCACGCTTCCTCCCATGCACCCGCTTTTCTTTGCGCTCCTTCCCACAGCCCTCCTCTCTCCATGTCTCAATCCTTCTGAGCAATCCCATTGCTCCACCTGCCTAGAGCGAAACATGGGGATTTGCACAGAAAATCCTTGTCTTGCTCCCCTGTCCCCCATTCTGTCTGTCTGTCCATCCTCAGACTGTGAGCTCCTCAGGGGTTGTCCCCTCTTCAGGGCCTGGGAGGCACCTGGCACATTGTGGGCGCTGCCCCGAATAATCAGTAATAACACTGTCCTGGGTGGGCATGTGGCTGAGAGAGTCCAAGAAACAGGCCTAGGTGGCTGAGCCCCAGGGTTCTTACTGGGATGTACGGCCCATGAGGGACGCGGGACTCATGTGAAATATGCTCATTCCCTTCCCATATGCAGAAGGGGGCAGCTGTATTTCTCCATCCTGCGCCCCATGCCAAGTGCACTGCAGGAGTGATGTCTAGGAGTTACCATGGTGATGGCCAGGTCTTAGGCCTTGTCTCTTGCACAAACCCCAAGGAAAAGGATGTTTGTGGAACCTGACACAATCCAGGGGTCCCCGAGCAGGGAGGAGTTTGGCCAGGCCCCACACAGCAAACCCCAGGGACATTCCCTGGGTAGGGGAAGCACTGCGTTTTGGCAGGCCCCACATGGCAAACCCCATGTACAGTCACTGAATAGTGTCCCAGTTTAGATTTTGCACACTGGGCACTGCACACACAGTTAGTGAGACATAGGCCCTGCCCCAAAGATCTTGTCATCTAGATAGACCAGAAAGAATGGGAGGGGAAACTGAGGCACAGAGCAATGGGGTGACTTATCCACAGTTGCCATGAAGAGACAGGACTAGAATCCAGATCTTCTGATTCCAGTGCCTGTGTCCAAGTCACTTAGAGTTGCCAGGTGTCCGGCTCCTGTCAGCACTGCTCACCAGGCCATTAAAGGTCCGTTTGGTGCGGGGATGGCAGGCTCCCTGTCCAGCTCCGCACGCTGTCCCTGCCCTGAGCACCGGCTCTGCAGCTCCCATTGTCTGGGAACCATGGCCAATGGGAGCTGCAGGGGTGGTGCCTGTGGGCGGGGGCAGCACACAGAGCCCCCATGGTCGCCCCGGCCCCTAGGAGCCAGAGGGACATGCCGGCCGCTTCCAGAAGCCACCTGAGGTAAGCACTGCCCGGAGTCCGCACCCCTCACCTCCTCCCACACCCCAACCCCCAGCCCCAGCCCTGAGTCCCCTCCCACACTCCAGACCCAGCCCGGTCCCCCCTCCTGTACCCCAAACCCCTCATCCTTGGCCCCACCCCAGAGCCTGTACCCCCAGCTAGAGCCCGAACCCCCTCCCGCACCCCAAACCTCTGGCTCAGCCTGGAGGCCCCTCCCACACTCTGAACCCCTTGGCCACACCCCCAGCCTGGAGCCCTCTCCCACACCCTGAACCCCTCATCCCCGGCCCCACCCCAGAGCCTGCACCTTCAGCTTGAGCCTGCACCTCCTTCTGCAACCCAACCCCCTGCCAGCCCAGTGCAAATAGGCGAATGAGCGAGGTTGGGGGAGAGGAAGCCATGGATGGAAGGGGAATGGAGTGCGCAGGGGTTGGGTATTGGAGAAAGGGGCTGGGCAGGGGCAGGGCTTCGGGAAGGGGCTGGGCAGGGTGCTGGGCAAGGGTGTTTAGTTTTCTGCTATTAGAAACTTGGGAATCCTAGTGTTACTAGACTCGACTGCCCCTTCCTTATGTCTACGGGCTGTCTGTGCCCCTGGGTGTAGGAAAGGGAGGGTCACTCTCTGGGGTCGTTCCAATGTCCACATTCCTGCTGGGCTCAGAAATAGTCCTTCCACTGCGTTCCATGGAGGGGACGATGTTATCCTCTAACAAAGGGCTGCCTCGGCCCGTGTCGGAGAGCGACCAAACCAAGGAGGTCTCTGCTTGGCTCACGTCTCATTCAGGGCTTCTCAAGCCAAAATAAAAGACATTTCCCAGAAATCCCCAATTGTTCATTCTCCTGCATGAATGTTGGTGTCTCCCAGCCACACTGCTCCAGGCTGGCTCAGCCGGGGAGATGGGAAGAGCTGCTGGGAAAGCCCCCAAGAGACAGAGTGAGCTGCAGAATGTGGAGCTGGTGATTCAGCAGGGTTGTCCCTGGGAGCCAGCCCCGAGCCCGGGTGTCTGTGCAGTGTTAGGGGGTGGGAGGTCTGTCTGAGGACCCTTTGCCAGTGGGGACATGGGGGATGCTCCAACACTTGGTGTTTGTAAATCAAGACTGTTGTTACTAGAAGACACTGTCCAGCTCCAACACAGACATGGGCTGGATGCAGGGATTGCTGTATGGGATTCTCTGGCCCACAGGGGCTTGTCCTGACTCCAGGGACTAAGCAACAAATGTGGGGAATACAGAAGAAAGCAAAAGCACTCATCTTTATCCATCACTGATGAAGCAAAATGGACAGCGCTTTTTGCATTCATGGAAGGAGGATCCCAACTGTGCTGGCTGGGGGTGCTGGGAGATTGCTTTGGGGGAAAAGACTTTAGACAAGGATTTCAGCCTGTGAACATTAAGTTTAGGCTTTAAGAAGCATGTTATACTTTTTATTTTGTATGTAACCATTTCTATCTCCATTCTCTCAGTATCTCTTAAAACTTTATCTTTGATAATAACCTTACTATTGTTTTCACTCAGTCTCCGTGCTGTGAAGTTTTAAAGGACATGCCCAGGGCTGGATTTATATCTGGGGCACCCCTAGGTGCAGGGGCTCAGAGCCAGGACCCGTGGGGGGACGCAGCTGCCCGCGGTGGCTTGGAGCCTCCCCCTCACTGCCTGCAGTGGCCAGGAACTCTGGGGGCCCTCACCTCTGCAGTGGCTCAGAGCTCCTAACTGTGGCGGATGGCGGAGATACCCTGCCACTTTTGACTTTTCAGTGTCCCACTGCCCAGTGCCCCTCCGCCCACAGAACCCCCATTGCCCAGCGCTCCAACACACACAGACCTTCCTCACCCCCCACTGCCAGTGCCCCCACAAACCCCCACTGCCCAGCGCGCCCCCAGAGACCCACTCTTCCAAGCCCTGCCCCCCAGCCACACTCACTAGCCCCGCTGGGAGGTGACTCTGTCGGCCGGCCTAAACGAGGAGCGTTCCAGCAGGGCTGCGTGGGACCATCTCCCACTTATCCAGCAGCAAAATTTGAATTTGTAGACACCCCTAGAATGCCAGCACCCCTAGGCACGTGCCTACTGGGAAATCTGGCCCTGGCCCTGGCCCTGAGTTGTACCAGCCAGGCTGTGTGTACACTGTTCCCTTGGAGTCAGTAAAGCTGGTAATTTCTGTGAGTATCCAGTGGCACGGGCTGGATACTGCAGGAGGAGGCTTTCAGAGGGGCTCAGGGGCTGGAGTGCACCTATTGTTCTTCTGCAAGGCTAAGTAAGGGCTGGCAGAGCCCAGAAGAGATTGTGAGGGTGGCTGCCAAGCTGGAGGTGTCAGGGCAGCTGATCCCCAGCTTAGCACCAGCAAGTCTTCCTCTAGCTGTAGACAAGGGTAACAAGGTGACTCACAGCCCTGGACACCCCAAGAAAGTGCCATGTAAGGGCAGGTGGTAGCAAGATGCCTCACAACACTGGGTACCCCTAGGTAGCATCATATCACCCCAATGCCCATCTGCTGCGGTCACTTCTATCCTGGGGATGGTCCCTGTGCTGCATTCTCAGCAGGGTCAGGTGACTGGGAGAACAGCATCTTCACCATATATCAGCCAATGCTGATATCTTGGACAGAGTCACAGAGCCAGATTTTTCCCTGGGGGCCAGGAGCACTGTACCTGCTGATCCCAAAGTGACCCTAAAGTAGGTGCATCTAGTCCCAGCAGGATCCCTCCAGTGCAGGGTCCTCTGGGGGCACAGTCCTGCCATAGAGACACCTGCACTAGCTCCAATCCAGCTACTGACATGGGGGTGTGGCCTCAGAATGGGGGCGGAGCCAGGAAGTTTACAGATTCATAGGTTCCAAGGCCAGATCATCTAGTCTGACCTCCTGGAGGCCAAAGAACTTCCCAAAAGTAATCCGTAGGGCAGAGTTTTTAGAAAATCCCATCCAATCTCGATTTAAAAGTTGTCAGTGATGGAGAATCCATCACGACCCTTGGTAAATTGTGCTAATGGTTAATTTATGCCTTATTTCCAGTCTGAATTTGGCTAGTGTCAACGTCCAGCCATTGGATCATGTTAGACCTTCTCTTCTAAATTCAGAGCCTATTATTAAATATTTGTTCCCCATGTAGGCTTGACAAAGCCCTGGCTGGGATGATTTAGTTGGGGATTGGTCCTGTTCTGTGCAGGGGGTTGGACTAGATGACCTCCTGAGGTCCCTTCCAACCCTGATATTCTATGATTCTATGATTCTATGTACAATTACCTGCCTTGTGGCATTTGGTGCAAGCAACTCATGAGCCTCAGATACTGAGTATGGGCTCTTGAAACCAGAGTGGCTGAATTTAAGGAGCTAAGGGACACAGAGAGGTACACAGAGGAGACTTTCTGGGACACAGTAGAGCAGTCCCACCCCTAGGGTGGCAGCCTTTGCACTAGTGAGGAGGATGAAAATCTTGGGGAAGGAGAACATCAGATTGCTGGCATATAAAATTATAAAGGCTGTTGAGGAGTTGTTGAGGAGTTTTTAAACTAAGGACTGGGGAAAGCCTATGGGTGCAGAGGAGCACGTGGTTCGGACAGAAACATCCTGTAAGGGAGGATCTATTAATGGGGATTCTCTATATCCTGGTAAAGCGAGAGGACAGAGATTGATCAAGTACAGGTAGGAAATGAAGAGAAACTATCAAAGGAAAAGGATTCCCATTCAATTACGTCACATGAAGGCAGACAACTAAATATCGACAAATTTGATAAGTGCTTTTATACAAACGCTAGAAGTCTAAATACTCAGATGGGTGAACTTGTCTGGTGTTAAATGAGGATATTGATATAACAGGCATCACAGAAACTTGGTGGAATGATGATAATCAATGGGACATAATATTACCAGGGTACAAAGTATGTAGGAAAGACAGAGCAGGTCACACTGGTGGGTAAGTGGCACTATGTGTGAAAGAAAGCATGGAGTCAAATACGGTAAAAGTCTTAAATGAATCAAACTGCATCATAGAATCTCTATGGATAGAAATTACATGACAGAATAATGAGAAGAAGGCAGCAGGAATATACTACCAACAACCCAGCTAGGATGATGGTGATTGTGTAATGCGCTGGGAGATTAGACAGGCTACAACAATAGAAAACTCAATAGTAATGCGGGATTTCAGTTATCCCATATTGACTGGGTACATGTTACCTCAGACTGGAATACAGAGATAACATTTCTAGCCACTGTTAATGATTGCTTCTTGGAGAAGCTAGTCCTGGAAAGCACAAGGGAAGAGGCAGTTCTTCATTTAGTCCTAAGTGCAGCATGGGATCTGGTCCAAGAGATGAATACAGGTCTGTCGCATCTTAGGCGCATTTAACATGCATGATTTCAGCTTTACACGGTCGGCAAAAACAAAACAAAAAACAAAACAAAAAAGAGAAAAATAACAATTTAAATACTGTTTCTGTAGTGCGGGCGATTTCGCCCGCCATTACACTCAATGTAATTTTGACTCTACGCGATTTTCGCTTTAGGCGCTGACTGCGGAACGTAACCCCAGCGTAAGATGAGACAGACCTGTATAGCTGAACCACTTGGTAATAGCAACCATAATATAACTGACATCCTTCTAAGAGGGAATAGCATTTAAGTTCAAAAAGGGGAATGACACAAAAATGAGGAACAGTCACAAGAATGAAATAC